>NW_026059408.1:0-69709 GCF_023721935.1 Panthera uncia
GGAAATGGTAAAACAAATTATGATATATCTACATAATGGACTATTAGCCAGTTATTAAAATTTATTTTTACTTGGTTATATACTTGATTAACATACTTAGCTATCACATGGAAGATACTTGTGTTATAATGTAGTTGCAAAAAAAAAAAATCGGGACTCAGAATTGTGTATTTGGCTTCATCTCAACTATGCAGAAGACATTTGGTTTTGCAGGCTAACTCCAATGCCTTTTTTTTATAAAAGAAAAACTGGAAGGAAAACAATAAAATGGCAACAGTGATTCCTTTGGGATTGGAATTACTGAGGGAGGGAGGGGCAGAGAAAGAGGGAGACACAGAATCCGAAGCAGGCTCCAGGCTCTGGGCTGTCAGCACAGAGCTCGATGCGAGTCTCAAACCCATGAACTGTGAGATCATGACCTGAGCCAAAGTCGGAGTCTTAACCAACTGAGCCACCCAGGTGTCCCAAATGTTTGTGGTTTTGGACTGCATGGTTCTTTGATTTTCCTTGGCAGCATGGAAAGGCCTTGCTATAGGAACAGAGGAGTCTCATGTACAGGTGGGGTTTCAACCAGGAAGGCAGAGCAGGAGGACCAAGAGATGATAGCCCTGGGGGTGCGGAAGAGAACAGTTGGGGTAATATCCATGGGGATCAGGGCTGCAAAGGATACATGCTGTGCAGGTATGACTCTTAGGACAAGAGAACAAAGAGCAGAAGGTCCCTGGAAGGCGAAAGAGCAAGAGGTTCGGAAACAGGGAGCAAGACCAGGGTGGGAAAGAGATGGGAAGAGAGAGTGGGTACTGTAGATTAATGCATTTGAGGTAGATAGAGCAATCCAAGGTTGTGACAAATCACTATGGGAGTTGATGGATTAAGATATTATCAAGCAACTACTATGTAGCAGCACTGTGCTAAGTGCTGGATATGTAACAAAAATGTTCAAAACAGATACAGACTCTGCCCTCTGGGAGTCATGCTCTGCTGGGGCAGTTCAGTATGGAACCAAAAATGACCCCCTACAAAGTGTGATATGTGCTCTAAAGAAGAGGTGCAAGTGGGAAATACAGGCCAGAAAAAAAGACCAAAGGAACTGAAACTCAAGTTAAAACCTGAAGGATGAAAGGGGTGAGGGTAACGTGAAGGGCAGGGGCAAAGCATTCCAGGAGAGGGGGCTGCTCAAGCAAGCACATCAAAGGAGGTAAGAAGTTGAGCTTTTTGGAAACTGGAAGAAGAGCAGTTTGGCTGCTGTGCGGTGAGCAGATGGTGGCACTGAAAGGAAGTCTATGAAAGACATGGGCAAGGAACAGACCAGACCCTCTTAAGGGATTTGGATTTTCTCCTGACTGGATGGAAGCTACAGAAGGGCTTTGAAAGAGGGAAATGACATGGTCACTCATGATTACTGGAGGAGATTGGGAGGGACAGGGGCTGAGATCTGGATACTGCTGGACAGCCAGCCAGTGGAGAAAGTCCCTCAGGAATAGGGTTCATGTGGCCTCTGACTGTGAGGTGGTTCAGTTTGACCCCTGTCACCAAGACTCACCGGGCAATAGGCCTCTTGTCATGAGAAGGATAGTATCGCTTTTTCCTAGATGGTTCCTGGCTGTTCCTTGGCTCTAATTCTCTGCCCAGGTAGGGATGCCTATACCTATGGGGTCTGAATTTTTGGAACCCAAAGAAAGACAGGCAGTTTGTCTTATGAAGATCCAAGAGCAGAATCCTGGGATGAAACACTAGACTTAAATACTGTTGTTTTCTGATAATTCCATAGGATTCCTCTTCTGGAGTGTGGGAAGGGCTACTCCTCCTTTCTTTTCTAAACTAAAAGGCAGTTTTCAGTTTGCAGAATTAGTTGCCACTTTTAGAAAGGCAGCCTGTTTTGGTGCTGAGGGTGCAGACTGGGGGTTCAAATCCTAGTTCTGCCACTACTTCCTGCATGAGCACATTACTTGCCATTTTCATGCCTGAGTCTTTTTATCCACAACATGGAGATAATAGCAGAACCTCATGTGTAAAGTGGGGGTAATGGCTGGTCTCAGCTCAGGGTTCTTCTGGGAACTGAATGATTTAAACGAGTGATTAATTGCAAATGGCTTAGAACAGTGCTTGGCATTTGATAAAAATGTGTCCCCAGATGAGGTGCAGTATACTTAGAAATAGTATAGTCTTTCTTTTGCCAGATCAGTGAGGTTCTCAGGGATAGCTGTGAAAGGTTTCCTGAGACTTGGAGAGGGAAGGAGGGAGGGACAGAAATAAAACAACAGCTATGCTCTTAGCTTTATGGTTGTCTGTACAGGCTTCTAGAAACTGTACATGGTTCTCGTTTTCCTTTGAATCTTTAGGAAAGCCTTGCTAATATTTTTAGACTTTTCTCCACCCAGCTTCAAGGTTTGGTCCAAGAAGCATTAAGGAGGGAAAGAATTCTCTTGAGCCACATGGCAGGGCCCTGGGGACTGGAGTTCTCAGCAAGAAGGTGCAAGTGCCTGGGAGGTGGGAGAGGGGACATTTTTAAAGGATGAAGGTGACTGCTCTACTAGGTAACAGATAATTTCCCATTTCCCTAACCTATTCACATAGTTCCCTACCACTTTTTAAAAAATGTTTACTTATTTTTGAGACAGTGCGAGTGGGGAAGGGTCAGAGAGCAAGAGAGACAGAGAGAGACAGAGACAGAGGATCCAAAGTGGGCTCAGCAGCAGCAAGCCCGATGCAGGGCTCGAACTCACCAACCATGAGATCATGAGATCAACCAACTGAGCCACCCAGGCACCCTCCCTAACACTTTCTATTTTGGATGTTGACACCATGTTCGTTCTTTCTCAGCCTTAGCTAATCACCAAGAACTTTGGCTTTTGTTCTCTCAAAACCAACAGTAACTTCAAAAGCCACCCACAGTGCACGCAAATAAAGCTAAAGGCTTAAGATAGTCTGGAACAAATAAAATTCTAAGGTGGAAAGGTGACTTACAGAGTCGATAAATATTTAGTAGTTACAACCCCCAAAAATGTGATTTTGAATAGGAAGGAGCAGAGACTTAAGGTGAGAGAAGGGTGTGTAGATTTGCTTATAGTTGTTCAGTTTAGTTTGAGGATTTTGAAAAGAGGACACACACCAAAGTCATTGTCCTGAGGGTGATGAGTCATCTGTTTTGAATGCAGGTGATTAACTTGGGGTCTGTAGACTGATTCCCAATATATATTTATTGCTTTCATGCAAGAAATTTATAAAGCTCTTAACCATCAAAACGGTGCCTTTAAGCAAATAGCTTGTGCTAAAAGGATTATAAAAAAATTTTAAAGGCAACTTCTCTTTATATGCTCAAGTGAGTGGGATGTGTCTTTAGCCTTTTTTCCCTGTCTCTTCTTGTATTTGGGATTTTGATCCCACTTAAAGCCAAAGGTGTAGAATGCCTCTTCCAGGGTTCTACCCTGGCTCTTCTGCAACTAGTCGTGCAGATGTCGGCTTCTCGGGTCCTCAGTTGTCCGTCAGGATGTGGTGCAGATTCCGGGTGGTCCCCACATAACAGCGCCGTCAATGATAATTCAGACGTCAGATAACACCCTCTGAACGTTAACTTTTTCTCTTCTAGCTGGAGTGTGAAAGTTTCTCGCG
This sequence comes from Panthera uncia, assembly GCF_023721935.1. NCBI lineage: Eukaryota > Metazoa > Chordata > Mammalia > Carnivora > Felidae > Panthera > Panthera uncia. The sequence continues at coordinate 3,613 of NW_026059408.1, forward strand.
TGTAAGCTGTAGTGGCCTAGGTCTCTGCGGGGATACAGTTCACGTTCATCTTCCTCCTTGCGGGAAAAGCTCCCTGCTCTTGCTCCCTGCAATCAGCAGACCAAGACTTCCATGAGGGCTCTTTAGTTGATTAGCTGAGCGACCACCCGAGGCCAGCACGTTTCCTAAGACGATCTCCTTAAAAGGACCAGCCTGTCTTTAAAAGGAAAAAAAAGGGGGGGGGGCAGGGGGTAGCCAGCGAGCCTGAGAAGTCATCAGCAGCCTTTCTTCCCACACTTGTGGTATCACAACAATGATTCACCTCAACACAGGGCGGCAGCTTCCCTAATTAGCCTGGAGACGCTCCGGACCCACACGGTTATAAAAAACCAACTTTTACTTTTATTCAAATGTACAGTTCCCACCCACTGCGCCCACTCCCTCCAGCCCCGGGCCCGCGGGCCGCCTGCTTTGCCGGGCGGATCAGGAGCCCCCTAGGCCCCGCGCCGTCGGGCCGCGAAGCCCCCTGGTGACCTGGAAGGTTGAGGCTGGAGTTGGGGCCGAATCCCTCTCGAGGGTATTCAAGTGAGCCGGAACGTGAACGCCTCGTCCTCCAGGCCCGTCGGGGTCGCTGGTGGACCCCGGCCTCGCCAAGGTAGGGGTGGCCTGGCCCGGAGCCCCGACAGCGTCGCCGAGTGGGCCGGCCAAGGCGGGGCGGCGGGAGCAGCCGCGGGGTGCGCAGGGGTCCCCGCCCGGCGCGTGGGGACAGCCTGGGCCCGCCGGCGCCTTCCCCCACGAGCTGTGGGCAGCGACTCAGGCTGTTGGGTGGCGGCGGCGGCGGCGGGAACTGCGCGCCGCGGGGGAGGTGCGCGCGGCGGCCGCGGGCGAGCGGAGCCGCGCGGCGTCCGCCCCCGCCGAGCCGAGAGGAGCCGAGCGGAGCCGGCGCGCCCGGGGCTGGGAGCGCGCGCCGAGGCAGGCTGAGGGCCGGCAGCGGGAGCGTCGCGCCCGCGCCCCGCTCTCAAGACCCCGACCAGGGCCGTGGCGAGGCCAGCTGACACCTGCTGCGTCGGGCCGCGGGCCGCAGCGTTCCCGCGCGGGTGCCGGAGCGGTTTCGGGCGGGGGCCGCCGGGCGCGCGCGCCCACGGCAGGAGCGTTCCCCGCACGCTGCGGACGGTGTTCCTCCAGCGCTTCGCCGAGCCCGGGCCACGCTCCTGAGCCAGGTACCCGGGCGGTCTGCAGCGGGCTGGCCTCGAAGCGTGCGTGGGCTGGCGACCGGTGGCGCGGGGAGACCTGGGCGGGGGCGGCGCGGACCCAGTAGCGCCCCGACGTCTGCCCAGGTGTGTGGCCGGCCAGGGCAGAGCCCACGCGGCCAGGTGCCCCTCGGACTGGGGGTTGGGGGGGGGGGGGGGCCGCGTGGGGCAGCGCGGGCCTGGGCGGAGATGAGCCAGACACGCTCACGCAAGTGCCCAAAGTTTCCCTTTGCTCACTTTGCTGGACTTAACTTTGAATTGTGAGGTGAAGCATAGCAGTTTCAAGCTTTAAGAGGGAAGTCGATCTTGCTGGGTCTGGATCGTTAGTATACGAAGTATTTGTGCCTGCTGTCTCTAAAGGCCATGGCAGGAGAAATTAGTGGACAAAGTCACTAAATGCCTTTTTTATGTGTTAGTTAATGGTTTATTTGTAGACAGGTTTTAGGCTTCGGTTACAAGCCACCAGTAAGGGATTCTGGGTTCCATGTAAGAAATATTCAAATTGGGGGGCGTTGTCTTAAAAAAATTATAGTTGACATGCAATGTTGTATGAGTTTCCAGGGTATGATTTGACAGTTCTATAAGTTACGCAGTACTCACCACAGTGTTCAAAATTTTAATCAACAACATATATCTTGAACAGATGCTTCATATCTGGCAGGGCTTTAATTTGAGGTTAATAACAGCATAGGTAGTTACTCAAATGAGCTAACATTTGGCTTTGAAATGCAGGGAAAAAGGAATGCCACCGTTTGAATCGGACTTGTGTAGGTACAGGCTGACAGCTGGCATCGTGTCACTGCTGAACACTTAATTTTGAGCCAGGAAATCTCTCCAGTGAGAGACAAGCAGCTGTGTGATCTTTTCAGAGGATCACCCCATACCTTCTCAAGCTATCTTAAAATATCCTCCCTTATTCAAGCCTGCAAGCTTTCTTCATTTACATAACGCAGGCAGTGGACCATGGAATAGAATCTATTTAGACCCCTGGTATTCAATCTGGAACTCAGTCACCTCATCCCCCACACACCTGGAATTATGGAGCAGGGGGGTCACTCCTGAGAGCCCTTTGAGGTTATAAAATTGTGGGGGGAAACATCTGGAGAGGGCCCCGCAGTGGTGTCTGGGATCCCTGCCTTTGGGAGCTGGTGGAGAAGGGTTGAACTGGCTGGCTTCCTGGCTCTGCCCCAGTCCTGTGCTGAGCCATGTTGGAGCCTGAGGCAAAAGGAAAAATCACTAATCTGGATCCTGTCTTTAGTTAAAATTGTAATATTTAGCACGACATAGATTTTGTGTTTATTTTGACGTTTTAAAACACTGCATTAAGACGTTTGCCTTGTGGAGCTTTTGGTCTCCCTTTAAATTTTGCATCTGAGGTGAATGCCTCACTTGCCTCACCGTAGTTCTAGACCTGCCTGTGAGTCCAGGTGCTTAACTTCTGCAAGCATCAGTTTCCTCACCTATAAAATAAAAAAAAAAGTAGACCCTCCATGGATGCTGTACAACTAAAGCGTAGCATCTGGCTGTTTACATAGGACTAGGCATATGGGAACCATGAAAGGGTGGCTGTCCTATTTGTATTTTCCCGAATCTTCCTGAGTTTTGGTTTGCACTCAGCAAAATGGGAGTAATAATAGCCAATTCACAGGGATGCTGTCAGGGTTAAATGAGAGAATGTGTGTGAAGGCGCTGGCCCTCCTGGAGGGTAAGTTTTCTGTGATGGCTTGGTGGGCCCCGGATTTGCCTTGCAAGGTCACAACCACTTGCTTTCCCCTCTGGACGTTAGCCTTGTGCCTTGTCATGCACAGACACTCATAAATTCTGTTTGTGTTGCATTGAGACCCCACAGAAGCTTTTGAATCAAAGTAGAGATGTTTCTTGCCCAGGACTTATTTTGGAGTGGTGAAGTTCACCAGCCACAAGTTGTAGTTAGCAAAATGTTTTATAAATGAACTTAATTTTGCTACTCCAAACAAACGACTTTGGTTCCCTTTTGGTATATTTGGTCCTTGTTTATGATTGTGATTTTCCTGAGCCTAAGTCAAGTGATATTATCTCAGTCGCTAGCTTAAGGCAGCTTGGTCCCTTGAGAGTCAGTCTCTCAGTCTCTCTAGGTTACTCTTGGGGGCCCCTTCTCCCCACAGGTGGTCTCTGGGCACCAGGACAAGGTTGGCATCATGTAAAGGTGTGTGGGAGAGTGGCCTCTTGCTGGCCTTCTATTCCTCTTGCTGATGCATTTCCCATCACCACCACTGAGCCTTCTTTCCCTCCTCCACTGAGTGTGGTCCAGCTGGGTGTCACTGGGGTGAGCTACAGCTGGGACCTGGCTCCTGCAACTGGCTGTGAGGTCGGCACACTCTGGATCTCTTCTAGGTCTCTCCTGGGCACCCGAGAAACTTCCCGGATCATGTGGCACTATGTTAGGCTTCCATTTCTGCTCTACTGCGTGGTCCTCAGTGTTCCCCAATAGGAAGCAGGACAAAAACTTCCCATGTTTTGTGTTCCCCTCAACCTTCCATGGATTTTTCTTCCCTCACCACCTCTTCTCTAGGTGGTGCAAAGCGGTGGGGGGCGGGGGAGGGTGCTCAGTCCCTTCAGCTTCCCCTTTTCTTAGTACTGGAAGAGTGTTTTTTTTTTTTTGAGATTTTATTTTTAAATAATCTCTACACCCAACATGGGCTCAGACTTACAACCCTGAGGTTGAGTTTCATGCTCCACTGACTGAGCCAGTCAGGCACCCCAAGAGCTTTTTTTTTTTAACCTGTGGGGCAAGAGTCTTAAGTCATATCTTCTGTTCTCTGTGCACTATGACTTAGAATAAAAAAAGAATTAAACATCATCTCACCTCCCCACACCCCCCCACCTTTGAAAAATCAGATGCATCCTTTTTTTTTTTTAATTTTTTTTAACGTTTATTTATTTTTGAGACAGAGAGAGAGACAGAGCATGAACGGGGGAGGGTCTGAGAGAGAGGGAGACACAGAATCCGAAACAGGCTCCAGGCTCTGAGCTGTCAGCCCAGAGCCCGACGCGGGGATCGAACTCACAGACTGCGAGATCATGACCTGAGCCGAAGTCGGAGGCTCAACCGACTGAGCCACCCAGGCGCCCCCAGATGCATCCTGATGAGGTGGGAAGGAGGCAGGGAAGAACAAACTGGGAAAATAGGGAAAAAGTTCCCTTCCTCTCCCTGCTGTCCGTCTTTCTGGCCACGCTGACCTGGGTTATGGGCACTGGACTTCTTAATACATGAAAAAGACTGGGAAAGATATAGAACCTGCTGGAAATACCAGTCACAGGCTGAGAGGAAATGGGGAAAGAGCAGCTTTGAAGCTTTGTTGGTGGGTGGGAGAAGAGACTAGTTTTCTGCTACACATTACTGAGTCCAGCCCAGTAAACCAGTTTCAGGTGGATTAATGTCTTTCAAACCATTACCCCCTATTTATGCTGCTGTTTCTTCATCATCAGAATGATCCACTGTGTGCTTTGCATTTACTAAAAGCATAAGAGAAACAGAAAAATCCAAGTCATAATTAGTTGCTTCTTCAGGGTGCTTAGGAATTATTTGAAGAATAAGATTAGCCTTTAGGAAGTCTAAAGCTGTAAACCCAAGCTCTGGGTTTTGTTTTCACACTCAGTGGTTGGAAGGTGAAGTGGTCAGGGAAGGCTTCTTGGAGGGGGTGACTTTAAGTAACATTAAGACTTTGCCACATGGATGTGAGATGAAAGAGAGCTTTCCATGAGAAGGAGCTCTTGAGTGCCTAGAGACAGAAAGGCCTTCCCAGGGGTGGCCTTTCAGGATGTGCTCATGGCTTGACCCTTCTTGGTGTCATGTTTATCCCTTTTGTTGTCTAGGTACCTGTAAACACTGGCACAGTTACTGTCATCTGTAGGTAGGACAACAGGAGTGGTCAGCTCTCTAAATTCCTTGTGTTTTCCCAAACTAATGGAAATCAGAGGTGTTTTCATCTACCCTGTTTTCTTAGATATTTGCACCTGGAAAATAATTTCAAACTTTTGGGTCAGGTCAGTGGTCCTTGAGATATGTTTGTGATTCTGATGAGTTAGTTACCTTGGAATTCTTTGTATTGCTTTAACGTGCTATAACCCATAATTCTGAGCTCAGTGGGTCATGAACCAGAAGATGCCATGTGAGTACTCATGGAATTTAGTGGCTAATAGACAGGGAACAGTGAGACAGGTGTGACCATGCACCCAGGGGCTCCTTCTCATTGGTGTCAACCCCTGACTCCATGCAGACACTTGTACTTTTCAGATGCAGATTCCTGGTAGGAAGGACTCTCAAATATTTTTCTTATGATTAAGGTATCTGTGAAAAGAAATTACAGAAGATCTTTTTGAAAGGTGAGGAGTAGACAGTTATTTAGTTGCTCAAGCCTCTTCCTATCCCTGGTGTGTGAGGCTAATTTGTAAATGTATGAAATTTGAGAACTTCTGGAATACTTGGCCTCACGTCTGAGGTCCATTCACCAGTCTCTGCATCCTTTCTGACCCCCAAATTCTCGTGTTTGTGGGAGGCAATAGAAGCATTAGCTGTGGTGTGCGATTTTCCCAAGAAACTGCTCTCTGAATGTGGCATATGAAAATGTCAGAGGTGTTTTGCTTTCTTAAAGTAAGTGATCCAGCCAAGGGGGGCAGTCAGGGCGCTGGTTTCAGCTGTGGCACTTAAGAGTCCCTGTGACCTCAGGCACCCCAGAGAATGGGGGGGGTTTACTCATATGCACACACACACACACACACAAGCATTACTTGAGGTATTGTATCAGCAGAAGAAATGCTTCATAAATTATTTATGACTATTCTTCCATTTCCTTTCTTAGAACGTGAAGGGTACTTATTATAATTCCCAATTAGGACCCCTAATAAAGTACCCTACAGCAATAAAGGGTCCTTCTGCATCTGAGATCTGATGGCATTTAAGGAAAATGAGCAAATGTGCTACAGAGTGACCCTGAGAAAAGTTAGTGGTAGATGTCATGTGGGGAAAGGCCTTGATGCAATTTAAAGCACACAGTGAGAAGTGAGGGGAAAGCGATGGGAAGGGTAGCACAGGTAGGATAGGGTGAAAGTGGGTGGAAGACCTTCAGCATCTGGGTCCTGGGGTACACTGTGGTCATGGGCTCCATCTCTCTCTACAGCATTAGCTGTCCCTGCTAATATGTGGTTACAAGGACCAGTTAAAGTACTAGCGGAAGGGCCATAGATGGGACACACACACACACACACACACACACACACACACTTGTTCTATTGGTGAGACTCGTAGGGACAATTCTGCCCTGCCACATCTGTGGCTCCTCAGCGAGCCTGATGAACAGCCATGGATTGGAAGATCAGAATGGGTGTCACCAATGGGTAACCAAATTGCAACCAATATTAGGTTCCTCTTATATATTTAATGTTATACATAAGAATACGTCATGAATATTTAGTACCTTTTCAGCATTTAGTGTATCATGAATATTTACTGCCCAGCTACTTTGGGTATATTTAGTACCTCATGAATATTAGGTATCTCTTGTCCTTCCACACCTTTCTGTCTGTTTGATATACACATGTTCTCTTTACTGAGTTTTATCTATACTAAACATATCTTATAAGTCATCCATCCCCTTTGCTGTCTTTTCTTTAGAATTGAATATTCTCAAATAACATGACAAATGTACATTACACCAGCCTAGTCTCTTAAAATAAATTTCCAGGTTGTATATATTTTTGTGAAGTCATTGTCCTATCAGGATGGGTGTCTGAGATGTGTGGGGGCCTCTGGGACCGGGTGTAGGTCTGTATAGGCTGATAAAGCTTGCTCATGTGCACTTCAAGTTTGCAGATGGACAGTGAACTGTGTGCTCAGGGCTGGTTTCTGCTCTTGGCCCCTCAGGAAAGAAGTGACCATGGGAGAATGTCCATCCGAGAGGCTATACCTGTTGTTTTGAGCCTTGCGCAAGCTGGTCTCAACTCTTAGCTCTTTTTGGTTGGGTGCAGCTGTGTGGCCAGGCACAACATCTGCACCAGCAGGGACAGGGACAGGAGCATTGGATGTGGGGTCACGGTTCACCTGGGGCCTAGGCTCAGCCCTGGGCCTCTTGAGTTCTCCTCCCTGGTCTGCAGCTGATGTGGGCAATGCAGTGAGCTGCTCTGGAGCACCATCCCCTCTCTGCACCTGCTGTTCCAACCTGTGTCTAATACCACACTCCTGGTCCAGAGGTTCCATCATCTTGCTTTAATACATTAATTACTCCCCATTTCTTCCCCTCTATTCCCTGAAAAGTGGTAGCAGGAACTTTTTCATGGGTCCTTTCTGCATGGACAATTTGTGACATGGAAGCGACAAGCGCGAACCCTGCTGATGGAAATGCCGAGGATGGGATTTGGGGGCGGGTCAGGCCCACGCACTGGACATCGTACCACTTCACCTGGTGCTTTGTTCTCTGTGAACTGGGCTTATTTCCTCAGGAACTGAAGTGGTCACGTATGTTTGGATGGTTGCTGGGTGGCAGCTGCATGCTCCATTGGAAATCAGATCTTTAAATCACCATGTATTAGCGTTTCCAGTATACCGTCTGGGTGAAACAGGCTCTTCACGTACAAACACAAAACATTTTGCAAATCTGAGTCACTGTTTTCTGAGGCTTGGCCTGTGTCATCTTGTTTTCATCATGGCCTCCATGAGCAGAGATGGTTCTTTCAGCTGAGGTGTTCGTGCTAGCAAGGCTTCCCTGGTACCACGTTTAGAGATGAAATTACTGGTTGTGTTTCATGGGCCCTGGGGCAGCCCAGAGGCATCCCTCGATAGTGGAGGAACCACTGCAGGCAAGACTCTGCCAGGCCAGCAGGCAGGGAAGGCCCAGAAGGTCGTGAACTTGGCGTGGGGCAGGCCTGCCAGCCGCCCAGAATGCCGACCAGACGTGTGATTTGGCTCGTCGCAGTCAGGCTGCTTCTTGGCTGCTCCCTTGTGTGGCACAAGGCCAGGTGTGGCACAACAGACTGGCTCCACCACGAGGCAAAGCTGGGGGCAGAACATGAGTGGGCGTCTTGCTAGATCAGGGGGCACGTCCTCCCAAATTTTTGTCTGTGCTATACCGAATATTCATGTGTGTGTGTGCACGCAAAAGTACCTGTTTAATATGAAGAGGTAATATCTACATTGTTTCGTGCTGCCCTTTCTTTCTTTCTTTCTTTCTTTCTTTCTTTCTTGTATATGTCTTTATTTGAGAAAGACAGAGAGAGTGCGCATGCAAGTCGGGGAGGAGGAGAGAAAGAGGGAGGGAGAGAGTCCCAAGCAGGCTCTGCACTGTCAGTGTGCAAAGCCCGATGCAGGGCTTGAACTCACGAACTGCAAGATCATGACCTGAGCTGAAATCAAGAGTCAGATGCTTAACCAACTCAGCCACCCAGGCGCCCCTGCCTTTTCAAAATTAGTATTGTGTGTTGAGTCTCTTTTCCACATTGCTAGATATTCTTTCTTAGTATTGGTTGTGTGGCTGTGAGGAGCTCCCATAGGATGGGCAGGCCCAGCCTACTTAACCCAAGTCCTCTGTTGGATCGATGTCTACTTAAATTATTTTCAACCCTTAGCCACTTAGTAATGGTAGGACGGTGAACATCTTTGTCATGCTTATAATCCAAACATTTGTCTGGTTGGTTCCTTCCAAGTACTATCTCATAAGTAGATTTCCTGTGTATGTACATGCCTCCTCCTTTAATATGCCCTGCCTGGAATAATTTTTTTTTTTCACACCAAGGTGTTTGTGTGTGTGTGTGTGTGTGTGTGTGTGTGTGTGTATGTATGAGAGAGAGAAATTTCCCTCCTCTTGGCCAACAGTGTCTTCAACATCTGTGTTATTCAGGATTTGCTCCAGTTAGTTTAGGCAGAAGAGGATTTAATGCAGGAAATTCAGGGCCAGCAGAATCATTGGAAGCTTGGCCCTTGGCCAGACCTACAGGAGTGACCCCCAGAACAACACTGCAGGGCTGGCTGGACAGAAGCTGCTGCCTCCAACCCCAGACCCATTCCGTGGAGGGTCCCTCCTGCTCAGTGTACATCCATGAAGCTGGGGACAAGGCTGTGGGACTTCCACACCCTTCTCCCTGCATGGAAAAACCTGATGCTTCTGCGGAGGTGGTGGTGTCTGTTAGCAGAGATGCACAGGAGACTCTTCCACGTGGGGCGCCTGGCAGGGAGGGAGGCTAGGAAGTCAATTTATGAACTATATTTCTCCTTGGTTTTCTAGCCTCTAGCAGGCAGTGAACAAGCCAGGGAGTGTGAACAGAATCTCAGCCTTTATTTGTTTTTCTAATGTTGTCCTTTTAGTGTTGTATCTGAAGCAGGCAGAGGTGAGGTTCACAGAATGTAGCCACAGGTATGGTGATGGGCCTGGGTCCCTGTCTCACAGAATCAGTTGTTCTGCTCTCAGAGAAGGCCCAGAATCTTTCACGGATAAGGTTTTCATTTCAGTTGCCTTGGACATGAGCCCCAGTCCCCTTCCTACTCACTCTTAGAAACCAGATTAGAAGCTTCTCCAGCCTGAGCTTTGTTCAGATATGTGACAAAACAACATGAAGCCATGTACCAATAGTTCCTGCAGACTTGCCTTTTCTATGAACCATGTATTTGAAAATCAGATCCCTGGAGACCTGCCTCAGTGGGAAGGGTGTGGGTTGTCTAGTTGTTTTCTCTTGACATTGGAGACCCTTTGCTCTCTCCCCCTTTCTTGGTGGTGTCGTGTTAATGTTGAACAGCCCTGTTATTAGGCATGGGGAGGAAGCAGGAGTTAGCGTACTGTCAAGTTAAGACTCAGATTTTTTTTTCATGAGCCATAATTGATCAGCAGTCAATTTATGAACTATATTTCTTCTTGCCTCTCCAAACAGGCTTTTGTGCATAATTACTGTGAATTCAGGTGTCTGTATAGTGCCAAGTTCCCCCTCTGAGTGGATTACTGCATTTTCAGTTGTTCAGGAAAAGCATTGCTGAGGAAGGGTTCCAGGAAAGACTGTGTCTTTAGCAACCCTCAGCCCATGGGTGGCCCATGGTGTTTTGGTGACTGTGGGGGTCAGCTACCAACCTGATGTGCACACCTTTTTGGCCCTAAACAGGCCCTCCACCCCTTACAGTAAATGTTACCCTTCAGAGATTGACTATTTAAAGCAACCTGATGGTCCCTAACTCAAAGCTCTGAGGGAGATGCTGGGGGTGAGGAAAGAAGGAGCCCAGCTTCCTCCCAACTCCAGATGGGATGTGACAGCCTTTGGGACCAGTTCTTGGAGGGTCCAAAAGATCATTATTTTAGAGACCCATCAGAGAAACCCATATCTTTTACAAAGGAGAACGTATTGGTGATTTGATATATCCCAAGTGATTCACTTCGGGTTTCAACAGCACCTTCCTTCTGTAAATTAAAAATAGAACTTGACAGAGCCAGTCACTATACGGTAAAACCTTGGTTTGCGAACACAATTCATTCTGGAAAACATGCTTATAATCTAAAGCTCTTGTATATCAAAGCGAATTTCCCCATAAGAAATAATGGAAACTCAGATGATTCGTTCCACAACCCAAAAATATTCATGTAAAAATGATTACAATACTGTAATATAATATAAAGAAAATACAAAATATAAAGAGAAATAAACAAATTAAGCTGCTCTTACCTTTGAAAACCTTCGTGGCTGATGTGAGGGAGATGAGAGAGGAGGGTTATTGTGTAGGATGACTTTTACTATCACTAACGGAATCACTGCTGTCTGTTGGCTCAGTGGAATCTTTTTCTGTATGGAGGCAATTGGATAGTCTCACATTGATATTGACTACAGTACAATATTAATAAGCACTTGTCATATACTGTATTTAATGTAACTGGCAATAGGCAGTAGAGGAAAGGGTCTGTATCTGCAGGAAGCCTGACCTAGAATGAAACAAAGCATCCCAAGCTTACTCGTGTATGGAAAAGCAAAGGACAGTTCATTGGTGCTTTGAAGTGACAAAAAATACACTAGTGCCAGTTGTGGGCACTCTCCAACGTTCTAAAAAGTCACTGATTTCTGCCAAACACTGGGGCCTGAGACAGAGCATCCTAGCATGGGAGATCACCTGTAATCCCACAGAGAGAGAGAGAGAGAGAGAGAGAGAGAAAGAGAGAGAGAAACCATTGGCTCAGTTGTGATCATGTGATGTTTGGCATCACATTCTGCTCATATCACAAGACATTGCTCATTTATCAATTTAAAATTTATAGAAATATTTGCTCATCTTGCAGAATACTCTCAGAACAAGCTACTTGTAATCCAGTACTATACTTACTACCTGTTGAACACTGGGCACCATTTTGGGTATTTCCCCTTCATCATCTCACTGAAGCCTGTGATCACGCTGTACATTTTATAAATAAGGAAACTGAGGCCCCGAGAGGTGAAGTAACTTGGCCAGGGTTCCTCAGCTAGTGAGTGAAAGAGCTGTGAACCCAGCTCCACTCACCACTCCCCCTGTTTCTCTCAGAAGATGATTTCCCCTTGAAAATAGCCTCTGTTTACGAGGATGTGGAGAAACAGGAACCCTCTTGCACTGTTGGTGGGAATGCAAACTTGTGCAGCCACTCTGGAAAACAGTGTGGAGGTTCCTCAAAAAATTAAAAATAGAACTACCTTATGACCTAGCAATTGCACTACTAGGAATTTACCCCAGGGACACAGGAGTGCTGATGCATAGGGGCACATGTACCCCAATATTTATAGCAACACTGTCAACAGTAGTCAAATTATGGAAAGAGCCTAAATGTCCATCACCTAATGAATGGATAAAGATGTGGTTTATATATACAATGGAATACTACTTGGCAATGAAAAAGAATGAAATCGTGCCATTTGCAGCAACGTGGATGGAACTGGAAGGTAATATGCTGAGTGAAATAGAGAAGTACAGATATCATATTTGTCACTCATATATAGATCTTGAGAAACTTAATGGAAGGCCATGGGGAAAGGGAAGGGGAAAAAATAGATACAAACAGAGAGAGAGGGAGGCAAACCACAAGAGACTATTAAATACAGAGAACAAACAGGGTGGATGGGGTAGAGGGGAAAATGGGTGATGGGCATTGAGGAGGGCACTTGTTGGGATGAGCACTGGGTGTTGTATGTGAGCCAATTTGACAATAAATTATAGTAAAAAAACCTGTTTCTCTAGTGTGCAACCGAGGTACTTACCCACACAAGCGCTGTGTGGTTGTTGGCTTTATTGCTGTTACTATTTAGCGAACATGCCCAGATGCTGTCATGATTGCTTTACCCTCACTGTTTTTATCCCGATTTTACAGGGGAGCAAACTGAGGCACAGGGAGGTTATGGGACTTACCTAAATCACCAGTACCCAGTGGAGCGGGGATTTGAACCCAGTGTCCTTTCCTTGTTGCCCTGCTTTTAACCTGTCTTGAACTTTTAACTTGCAATGACTGGGAAGTGTCCTTATAACTCCCCCAGGGTTTTACTTAATGGGAGGGAACACTCTTGGAAAATCAGTCCTGTTGGTGTTCACAGAGCCTGGAGGGGCTCCTTACTCCCCAGTCAGATTCCTTCTGAGCCCACCTCCCTGACATTCCAGCCACAACTGGAGTCTAGGTGGAGACCTTTCTTCCCTCCTACCTCTCTCTCTCGGCTGCCTGCAGCAGATTTTGCAGGAAAGGAGAGGAGGGGAACGTCACGGATGGAGGTGGCAAGGGCACAGGCTGAAGGCTGGGCTAACCACACCCTGGCAGACCCCTGGCTGTTTGGGTGACCTTGAGGACAGCCTTGATCTCACTTTCCAACTGCACGCACTGGGAGATTGAGATACGTGCCTCCCAGGGTTGTTGGGAGAAGAAAAGGCAATAGTTTATGTGGAAATGGCAGACGTGCTGTAACCAGTGTATAAGAGTGAGTTAGAAATGACATTTTATTTTAATTGTTATTATAATTTAGCCCTTTTTATTAATACATTTCTAGGAAGAGTAAGGCCTCGTGACTGGGGGCTCTGGGCACAAAGCCTAACTCTCCTGTTCTCCAGCCTCATGGTCTCTCAGTGCCTGGGTTCCCCATGGGGGTGGGACTAGCATCCCTAGGATTCATGTGGGGACTGGCTGGAGTGCTAATGTCCCAGGGCAAGCACGTACTTAGCCCCAGCTCTTAAGTACTTGCTCACCTGAAGGCCTGCAAGTTAAATGGCTGCCATCTGTGAGAATAAAAACCAAAGTGGCAGTGGGGGAGAACGGATTGGAGCCACCAATGGTTGAACAGGTATGTCTTCCAGGCACTATTAGGCACTTATATGACCTCACTAATTCTGCGAATAACCTTTAAAAGTAGAAATGATTGTCACTCTTTTCAGGTGAGGAAACTAAAGCTCAGGGAGGTGAAGGTGATGTGCGGGTCCCCATCACAGGAGACCCAGGGGGCTGCATTCTGAGTCTTTCTGGCTCTATGGGGCTATTCTAAGTGAACTGTTCACCATGTACCAGCATGATTAACTGCAGGAACAAATACTTCCCCCAAAATCATCTGTTCTCGTTTCTCCCCCATTCCCAGATAAACACTGCTGTTGTGGCATCGTGTTATGCTCTCCTAGTTCTTTGCTCTTCTGATGGACATAGACAGAGTCTTTTGTGCAAAGTGGCAGTTTAAACCCCTCACGGCCAACCAAACTGGAATTCCCATCTGAACTCACGTCAAGGAGCAGTATCCAGGATGGCTGCCGTGGTGTTTGGTTTCTTAAAGGCTGTTGGTTCTCCCCTAAAGCTAGAGTGCCTGGTCTTTCTGAGAATGAGGGTCCCTTTGTAACATTGAACAATTTGGGAAACCTTTCACATGACAGTAACTGTATTTTCATGAGCCATCAAGAAGTGTCACTGCTCAGTATAGCTTTAGTATTAGAAATATACAGGTCATCAGGGCGCCTGGATGGCTCCATTGGTTTAGCATCTGAATCTTGATTATGGCTCAGGCCATGATCCCAGGGTTGTGGGATCCAGCTGATGCTCAGCATGGAGCCTGATTAAGATTCATTCTCTCTCTCTCTCTCTCTCTCTCTCTCTCTCTCTCTTTCTCTCTTTCTTTCTCTGCCTCACTCATGTGCGCGCTCTCTCTCTCTCTCTCTCTTAAAAAAAAAGGGAGAAAAAAGAAAAGGAAAAAAAAGAAATACACAGGTTGTCTTAGCCACGTAGGGACCCTGAGGCACCTGAGACCCCTCTCTTCTACATGGACTCTAACAGAAGGCTCTGGGACTCTTGCAGCCATGTCTTTCCCTCAGTAACCCAGTCTCAAAGGGTGCCTTGGCCTCCTGTCTACCTGTGAGAGATAGCCAGGTATTGAGCTAATTTGAATACAAAATCTATAGCCAGAAGAAAACCAGGCAAAAGTCCCTGAGACAAACTTGTCAGTTTAACCAGTCCCACTGGTTAAAGTCCTTGTCTGTTTATTCAGTGTTCCTTCAGGACACACTTATTAAGGCCCCTGTGAAGCTCACAGTCTATACAGTAGCTCTAGATATAAAGGCATAAGTGCAGTGAATGTGACAGGTGAGGGCAGTGGATTCCACTGAGGCAGGCTGTGCAGGGTCTGGGTTGTAGAGACACTGGCCAGGCTTGAGCTGGGTCTTCCACAGGGAGTTTGCAGGGAACCCTGCTGGGCTCATGGTAGGATGGAGCTGACTGACCCAGTAGCTATGGGAGGCTGAGAGTCCATAATAGTTTTAGGGCCCACAACAATGTTTTAATTTCTTTTAAAATCCAAAGGAAAACATGAACTTTAGGCTCAACAAAATGTGTTAATATATAATAACATCATCTTTATGCTGATGCAACTGTAACATATACTTTTTAAATTTTTCTTTAATAGAGGAAGGGGCCTATGTAGGCAAAGGTGCCTAGAGCCCAAAACAGCCATAATGTGGCAGGATGGCAGAGTGACCTCCTGACCCAGGGAACTGCCTGAGCTGAGTCACACAGGCAGGGATGACCCAGGTTAGGAAGGGACCGCTCAGAGGCTTGGCTTAGCAATGTAATGGGGTTGGGGGAAAAGCAGGGACCCTGAAAAGACCGTCTCAACTTTGGCCACAGCCTGTTCATTGAAGGCAAACAGCCCTTGGTTTTGCAGGCTCAGGACCAAGTGTTTGGGTGCCTCAGCCTTAGGCATCACTGAGAGGTAGATGCGAGGGAATTTTAGGACCTTCAGAATATTAGCTAAACCCAGAAAAGGTTGGATTTCTTAAATGTGAGGTATTTGCGGCGGCGGGGCGGAGGGAGGGGGTTCTAGTCCCACCCTGGTCACTTGGGGTTGAGGCTTACACCTTTGAAAACATTTCCTCATCTGAAAGCTGGGGCAGTAATTCATACAGTTTTGCTGAGGGAATTAGATAGCACATGTCGAGTGCCTTCCTAGCCCAGTGCCTGGCCTGTAGGCACTGTCAAATGCTGGTTTCTTCTTTCCTTGTATACTTGGCCTCATTCAGGGCAGGCCAAGGAGATGGAGGTGTGCTTACCTGGGCCGTGCCTTGGCCTGGTACCAGCACCACTTGTGGCTGCCCTAGCCTTACCTACCAGGCTGACTCAGAAGGTCTGGGTGGGACCATAATTTGTGTTTAACAAGCTTTACAGGTGTATCTGCTATGTGGCCAGGGTTGAGGGCTTTGGCCTTCACCTGAGCACGTCTGTGCCATGGTTTGGTAGATTTGATTTCCAAGACCGAGGCTCCCACCTTTTTGAGGGAGGGAGGAGCCTGAGGCCTCGTGTGGGGAGAGTCCAAGAGCGCAAGGCTGGGCTGGCCTGGGTCCCATCCACCCTGAAGAGGCACAGGCACTCCTTTGTCCTCGGCCCCACGGGCCTCCCCTTCTTCCTGGAATACTTCTTTCTTTTGGCTTGAGGAATGAGCAGAGCTGAGTGGCTTTTCTCCACACTGATGTTTCCAGTTTCCCTCATCTACTTTGTCAACACACGTTTGTTGCAGCCATGTGCATGGCACAGTGATTTGAGGCAGGACAGCTTAGATGTGGGCCAGGCCTTCATGGCACCACCTGATAGAACACAGATGTGTGCCTCTTATCATAAAGTAGACTAAAGTAAGGGCTACTCCACAAGGTGCACACCCTGTGGGGATTAATGAATTGAGATTACGGAGGCAGCGTTGATGGATCTGGAGGAGTGAATGCCACTTCTACGGTCAGGGTAGCATGTCCAGTTGGAGGGAGAGTGTGGCATGTGTAGGACAGGCCGTGTCTGATGGCACAGGACACAGACGGTATGGAGGGCTGAAGAGGGCAGCAGAGTTTAAAGAAGTGGGCTGTGGCTGGACTAGGAAGGCTGGGCATCCCACAGGAAAGTGCTGGCACTCTTGATTGGTCATGTCCCTGGGGGCTTGTGGAGGCGACCACTCAGTAAGGGCTTTGGAACCAGCTGTGCTTGGCTCAGGAGAAGTTGTAGAGACAGTGCTTACCCACAGAAGTGTGTGCCGTGAAGCCTCTCTGCCTGTGAAAAAAAAAAGTCAGGAAATGTGATGGAGAAGCTGTTCCCTTCACTATAGAATCAAAGATGGAACACCTAGGAAAGGCACTCATAGGAAATGTGTAGAACCTGTATGCAGAACACGATAAGGTTGTCCTGGAGACACAAAAGAGCAATTGTATAAATAAAAATGTTCAGCATGCTTCTGGAAGGGAGGGGTCAATATTTTACATATTTAAGTTGTTCCCAAATTATGGATTTAATGCAACTCCCAGCCAGAACCTGGATGGATAACCTACCAGATATTGAAACATTATAAACTTAAATGAAACATTTTGATATTGGGATGATAATATCATGGTAAACATATCCATGAAACAGACTAGAAAGTCTGGAAAATAGAAGTTAATAGATTTAGTTAATATTTAACCCCTTGGGAAACCATCAGGTCCTTTATTCGTATCAAACCTCAAAATTTACTCCCTGAAATATATAAATTTTAAAATGAAATGATGAGGGGCGCCTGGGTGGCTCAGTCGGTTAAGCATCCGGACTTCGGCTCAGGTCATGATCTCACGGTCCGTGAGTTCGAGTCCCGCGTTGGGCTCTGTGCTGACAGCTCAGAACCTGGAGCCTGCTTCAGATTCTGTGTCTCCCTCTCTCTCTGACCCTCCCCCGTTCATGCTCTGTCTCTCTCTGTCTCAAAAATAAATAAACATTAAAAAAAATTTAAAATGAAATGATGAAATTCACTTTAGCTAAGTATTTGAGAAATTATCAGATGAGAAACATCTTTTTACATGTGATACCAGAGACAGGAGGCACAAGGCTAGAATTGTTTTTGTTTGTTCATTGGGGAGAATAAAAACTGTAGTACACCAATAGGAGAAACCCAAAAGCAAAATCAAAAGTCAATTGATAAACTAAGAAAAAATTCCTGCAATGTGTGTGACACATACCCTCTTACATAAACAAATCATCATTGATATGGAGAAGTGTTATTATGAATAAAGTTGCCAGTAGGAAAGTGGGTAAAGGATATGAATTTGTTTTAAATGGCAGCAAATGTGAGAAAGAAGGTCAATCTTACAGTAATTAAATAGGTACATATTAAAATTAGATACTACTTTTTTGCTATCAAATGAGCAAGTTTTGGGTGTGTTTTTTTTTGTTTTAGTGAATGATGGTGCTCAGCACAAGTGGAGATGTGTGGCAAGGGCTCTGTTGTGCCTTTAGGAGGGGAAAGTATAAGCGCTCTGCCAAGCAGCTTTGGCAGAATGTCCCAAAACCTGTAAAGGAATACATCCTTTATCCTGGTGATTCTACTTTTAGGAATTTTCCCCAAGAAAACAATGAAATATGCAGTCAGAATGTTTCTATGCAAGGATGTTCCTCACAATGTTATTTATAAGGATGAAAATTTGGAAGCAATTTAAACATCCAATAATGGGGAATGAGTCATTCGCATGCCAGAGAGCAGTGGAGCCCTTGAGAGTGTTTCTGAGGATGTTTAGTCAAAGGAACTTCATGGTCTCAGGCTAAATGAAGAAGGCAGGAAAGATGGCAGCCAGAGCTGAGAGATGATGGGTGTTCAGGACCCCGGAGGGAGAGAGCCAGAGCGAGGAAGGGAGAAGTTTGAGTGAATAGGCCAGCCTTCACATTTGTTTACATTCCCTTCAGCGACTTTTGATTGAACAGGTACTGGGTGCATGGCATTGTCATTTTGGTTCTATTTAGAGCACAAGAAAGTTTGGGTGGACTGATCGAAAGGAAGGGGTGGTGATACTCTCAGAGGCTCAGGCAGGCTCTCACTCAGGGTCACAGACCCGTGTCCCCCCAGCCCCTCCAGACAGGCTCTGCTGTTCTACCCCTCTCCTGGCTGCTCCCCCCTTCCCCAGGAGCTACTTTTTCCTACTTCTTCTTCTCAGTGTGCCTCAGGGATGGGAGTTTAAAACCAAAAAAAAAAAAATCTGAAAAACCCAAACAAACAAAAACTCAGGAGGTACAATTTTAAATTAAAAAAAAAAAATCTTTCTGAAAAAGATATTGCCTTCTACATAAAAAAAAAAATTTACATGTTATTTATGTATGTGTATAGGGAAAGTACTAGAAGCAAGCATTATTAAAATGTTTCTGGTCAGCTCTGACAGAATTATGGGAGATTTAATATTTTTTTTTGTATTTTTTCTTATAATCAGCATGGATGACTTTCTTTTAAAAAAAAAAAGCAGCTGTATGGAGATATAATTGACACACAATGTGCACACGTCTGATAAGTTTTGACATATGTACACACCCATAAAACCAACACCACAGTCAAGACAATGAACATATCCATCACCCCCAGAAGTGCCTCATGCCCTTTGTAATCTCCTCTCTCTACTCCTGCAAGACAACCACCCATCCACTCTCTGCCACTGTTATTCAATTAACATTCCCTGGAATTTTATGTAAATTGACTCTTGCAGTATGTAGTCTCCTTGTCTGACTTCTTTGAGTCTCTAATTGTTTTGTAGTTCATCCATATTATTGTGGGTATCAGTGATTTAGTCTTTTTTATTGCTAAGTAATATTCCATTGTGTGGATACAACAGGTTTTTTTTGTTTTTGTTTTTGTTTTGTTTTTTTTTACAGCCCAGCGAATTACTTTTGTAATGACGAAAAGCCCCATTTTTCTAAGCATACCCCGAGATTGGATAGTGTTGTGAGAGTTTGGGTTCCTGCTATCCATCCCTCTCTGGAAGCTTGGGGCAGTTTTCCAGTCCTGACACAGTGACTTTAAGGGCAGCAATCTGGTAAGCCCCGAGGGACCATATGCTATCATTTGCCAAACAAAGGCTTGGCCAAGCCTTTGAACACTTGTGCTGTATATGGTCAGAGTTTGATTTGGGTTCTAAGGAGACTAAGTTCTGGTTAGCAAACATTTTAAAGACCTGCCTTTGTGCTTCACCTCAGTTGTAGAGTTGGAGAAAGCTTTGTTGAAGGAGCTTGACCTCTTGTCACAAATTGGCGTTGAGTTTGTAACTTTCACATGTCACATGGACCCTGGCTGTGCCACTACCCATCAATGACCGCTCTCCCCCTGTCCCTGCAGCCCTTCTTTTTTTTTTTTTCAATATATGAAATTTATTGTCAAATTGGTTTCCATACAACACCCAGTGCTCATCCCAAAAGGTCCTGCAGCCCCTTCTGTGCCCCACCTGCTCAGTGCAGCCCCCACCCCATCTCCCTGCCGCTCCTGTCCTTCCCTCAGACAAAGCTGACAGCCCTCTTCCCTCTGCTCTCGGGTGATTTTTGCAAGGTCTCCCTGTCTCCTAGTTTAACACAAACCTACACAGCTCCTGTAGGACTCCAGACTCCCCGAGGTCTTGGGACAGTCATTTGTTAGTCATCACTAGTCCCTGTGGGCACAGTGACAGACACTGGCATGCTCTCACCCCATTTGTTGCTGTGCTCGTCACTGGGGGTCATGGAAGGGCCTCTAGAGTGCTTGGAAGCCAGTCTACTGTGATACTCTGCTCTGGCCTCCTCTAGACCCTTCTAGGCCCAAAGGAATTTGACTTAGCTACTCCTGTTTCCGTGCAAAAAGGAGACACAGCAAGGGGTAGCCCTTCTTCTACACTCTGTAAAGCTCCTTGTCCCTGGGCCTGAGTTTCCTAATGTCTGTCATGTGATATCCTTTTCTTTTCTTATCATTCTGAGTAAGGGTTAGACCCAGTCCCTGGGCTAGGCCAGGATGTGGACCCTCCCATCCTGCTGACCTCCTTCCCCCTATTATTACTCTACCCTGAGGGCCCCCTGTCAACTCCTTTACCAAAACCACCCACACTGAAAGAGACCTATGACCGACCAGGTAGCTGATGCCCAGATGCCTGGGTCCCCTGCTGTGGATTGCACCCCTTTGCCCACTGTGCACCTGCTAGTCAGCAGACATGTCTCAAGGGGCTGGGGCCCTGCTCTGGGAGCAGCATCAGGGGTTGAGGGTCACCCTCCCCTTCCTTCTCTCTCAGGGGTCTTACATTCCAGGCATGAGACTGGCAAACAAACACCAGGAGGATGGGTGGCTGGCTGTGTAGGACCTCCTCTTGGAGGGGTGCTGGCTAATGGTCACACCTGCACTCAAGACCACCCTGCCTCCTCCCACAGGGGCCCTCCTGTTAGGAGACAACAAGGGTCCTGTTGGTGGCGAGGGTCCAGGTTTCCTCCTGGTGAACAGTTGCCTTTGTGAACTAGGCACAGCTCCCCAGAAGGTGGAGGAGGGGTGGGGGCAGGGCTCCCCTCTTTCCAGCAGGGACTCCCTATTTTTTTTAAAGTCTCCTTCAAGAGGATGAAAACAAACAGTAGGTTTGCCTGGACCATGTCCAGCTCGTGTAATCTTAGAGCCACCGTGGGTGGTGGTGATAGGAGCCAGCCTCTGTAACCCGAGCCCAGAGCCACTCAGAGGCAGCTTGTTGGGGATGCTCCAGCAGGTTCCCGTGGATATCTTTGTCTCTACCGAGTAGTGATGCTGCTTGCCTACCTACACACTCAGGAGCCTTGTGGGCCAGGACATTCAGGGCACCTGGGGAGGTGGCCTGTGCATGGGGAAGCCAACCCAGTGGGCCAGGGGCTGCCCTTAGCCTCAGGGTGGGCAGGACCCTGCTAGGTTTCTCAGGGAGCCCTTCTTTGTGTCTGAAGATGCCCAGGTGTGCCTTTTACACATATTTATACCAGCAGTGCCCACATGCACATGGGTACCATGCCCTGTGTAGAGAGGGGACCTTCCCCCTGGAAATCTGGCTCTGTGACACTTTCTGCCTAGGGTGGAGGTTCAGAGGCCACCTTGAGTAAATTCCATGCTGCTGTTTGAACTGGCTGGGTTGCTGTGTGGTGCTGGAGGAGACCGGGGGATGTGGCCAACTTCTGAAGTGGAAGGTTCGTGAGAGGAATTCCAGGAACACAGTTACCCAGGCTCTTTGGCTTATGCTGCCTTCCCTCTGGCCTGTTCTTGACTTTGAGTCCTGGCTCCTGACCACGAGCAGGGCATGTGTACTAGCCTGTCAGCCCCACACTGGCCAGTGGGTCACGGGCAACAGGACGATAATAAAAGTCTGTGGTACAGAGATGATTTCTAAGCCTGTTAACAGGGCACATATTATTCCTATATTATTACTTACTATGGCTCTGAGGTACTAAGTAATCTTCCCCAGGTTGTCCTGGTTAGTAATGGTGGAGCTGGGGTTTGGAGCCTGTCTGGCTCCTAACTGTGTATTCTGCCCATCGTGTCCTACTAGGTCACTGCAGGATCACTGGCCACAGGCCAGAAGTTTTGCCAGGGGCTTCTACATAGCTTATTTAATCCTCAAAACAGCTCTGCGAGGTAGGTTTTGTTCTGATGGTTTATTCTGATCATTGTGAGTCTCAGAGCATGTGAATTACTTGCCCTGCTGCAAACATTGGGAGGGTCTTTCTGCTCCCGAAATCCACATTCTCTGTGACACCTTAGATGCCCACACCTGCCTTTCGATAGGAGGTGCGGTCTTGTCTTTACCAAGAGGCTTGGCGTCTGGCCAGGTAACCACTTCTGATACCCGCCCCTCCCCTCACTGCCTGCAGATTGCAACTTTTATACTCCTCCAGACAGCCGCATATCCTGCTGCAGACATCAGAGTTATGTCCTTGCTGCCCACGGGCTCCTCACTTGGCCTACCCAGTGGCCTGGCCACAAGATCACTCTTTCTCCTCCCTCACCTCCTGCGCAGAAGTGACTGTCCCTGTCACTTCCCCTCTGTCACTCTGTACATACCTCCATTACAGGCAGACCACAGAAATGGCTGTCTGCCTCCCTGACAGACAGATTTCTTGCGGGAAGAGACTGTGCCTTAGGTTCTGGAAACATGCGGAAGAATAACACATAATAGGTGTTCAGTAAATGGTTTATGAATTAGGTAGAATTAAGCTTTTAGATGTAAATGTTCTTCTTTTCTGATCTAATGCTTTTTATGTTTGATGTTTAATAGGGTGAGAATTTTCCATGTGCCAAAATGGGTCCTGGTGGTAAGCGTAGGACAGGTTTAATTTTTAACTCCAAATTTTAACTGCATGCTATGTGTACTATGAGTATATGGCTATGAGCATATGAGTGTATGAATGTCAAGAAATTCATAGAGTTTAAAATTTGGGCTCATTTACTACCAGTGTGATTTGGTTGGTGTGGTAAAAGGCCTCAGATCTGCCTCTGGGTCCCACTGCCAGGTTTGGGGACCCTGGCCCTAGACTGATGGGGTGCCCAGTGGATACCTTGCAGCCTTTCTCCTGGCCCCTGCTTCTGGGTGCCTCAGAAATGAGTCAGAACATGTGCAGCGTGGGCTTGTGCGGGTGGCAGGGAGCCCAGAATTAGCTCAGCTGTGTTTTAGCAGGGCTGCAGCAGGGAGGAGGTGGCTGTGCCAGGCTGGGGGCCGAGAGGCAGGCAGCCCTTAGCTACATAGAGGTCAGCTCTCAGGAGCCATCACAGGCCTCCAGGCAGTGGGGGGAAGCCTGCTTTGTGCTTGGCACACACCCAATTGCACGTGAACAGTGGGTCAGAGAAGGAGGCCCGTGCAACCAACCACAACTAGTGCAACCCCAGCACAGCTGAGACAAATGTAGATGCCGGGTGAGCATGGCCAGGTCATTCCTGAGGAGTGAGTGGCAGACAGGTGTGGGCATCACTGTGCTCGCTGGTCACATTCTGGTAGCTCAGTGCCTTTACCTGTCTGCAGCACACCTAGTCAGGCAGAGGCCCGCTGAACCTAAGCTGATCCACCACTAGAAGGGAAGGCCTCCTTCTCTGTCTAGCGTTCTTTTACTCTTCACAAGCAACCTTTTTGTTTAAAGGGTGGGAGTGGTTAGCATGGGTATTTTAATAGATTGCAAAATGCTTTGTTTTCCCTTGCCCCTTTTCCTGCTCTCTCCAATCTCTGGCATAGGTGTGTTGCCCAGGACGCCAGTGGTTGTCACCAGAGACAACAGGGCAGTAATACCGCTCCTACTGTTCAAGTGTAAAACACAAGGGCAGGCTTCAGGCTTCCCAGGAGCAGGGAGGGGCCTGGCACTTGTGTTGCCACCAAATGAATCAGCTAGGTGGAACGGTGGAGTATTTAATCACATGTTTGTCAGCACCGTTCTAGAAAAAATATTTTCAGAGGTTCTGGTATGCAGTATGGGTACCCGATGTCACCTCTGTGGTTTCCCCACTGCCATATGAAATGCACACGAGCAGAGTGATTGGTGTGCTTGAGATTTCAGTGGGCTTAATTAGGTGAGTTGTAGAACAGTTTGGGGAAGAAAGCAAAGCATCCAAAGGTTTTCAGGGTGGCCCAGCTTTGAAGCTCAGCAAGTGATTTCTGCCTCGGAGCCCAGGCCTGTGCTCGATTGTCTGTGTTTGTGTTCAGGAGGCCACAGTGGGCTGGCTCTGAGCATAGAGAGCCTGCTACCGGTGTCCTGTCCTGCAGAGGATCAGTGCTCCCATCCCTGAAGGCGCATCCCCCCTTCTGCCCTTGCACCAGCTTTGATCCAGCCAGCCTCATCAATGCTGGACATAGGAGGATCTCAGAAGGGATGTGATGGACCACACCCAGACCCAGCAGATGAAGGGGCAAGTCAGAGAGTGGGGGCCACGCTTCTGCAGCACACCTAGCTTTGTCCCATTAGTGCCTGATCTAGGGCTCTCCACACAGAGGTCCAGGACTCTTCCTACATGCTCGTGGGCTCACACCCTTTCCAGTCCCTCTCCTGGTACCTGGGGCCAGTCCCTGGGGACATTTGTGCAAGGGTCCCACAAGTCTGAAGAAACTTTCCTCTTGATAGAGCCATATGTTTTTTTCAAGGTACAGTGTGTACCCAGAAGTCTTGTTTGGGCCCCATATCACCTGTGAGGTGGGTGGGTCCAGGGTTAATGTCCCTCTTTGAAGGACAAGGTACCTGAGGCCCAGAGAGTGGAAAGGGCACGTGTGTGTGTTGGGAGCAGAATCACCAACATAGAGGCTCTCTCGCCTCTCACGTAAGCACCATGCCTGGGGGCCTGCTGCCCGCCTGCTGCCCGACATTGTCCCACCAGGATGTCCTGCCAGACCGCACCCAGAACTCTGGGGTGTAATGACCCCATTGGTGAGCCTCAAACTGGGGAATCTTGGAGGAAAAATAAGATCCAGAGATCAGACAACTTCTGTATTTTCCAAATATGAACACCGAAGCCAAGAAGAGTGAAGTAATTTGCAGTAGGTTGAATGTTGGAAAGAATTCTTTTGGGAAGTTTTAAAGAAAAAAAAAATCGCAGTCAAGTTTCTAATTCTTGGCCAGCAACATCAGTATATTTGTGTCACAGCTCCTCTTAACATTGAGATGCCGCAGGCCTGGGATCTTAGCTGGATACTCCACTTGGTGGCAGCCATCTGGGTTTGAGGACAATTTCTCAACCTTTCTCGAAAAATAGAAGGTTTCTTAGATTGTTCTGATCGTCTATGCCAAGTTTGTTGAAACCCGAGTCCTGAGCTGCCCCTTTCACTAAGAGGTGGCTGTGTACGATCTTGAGCTGACCAGCTGATCTGTATCACCATATTTAATCCTCCTGTTAACCCCAGTGAGTAGGTGCAGTGACGAGCTCTGCTTTGAACAAAAGGAAACATGGCCTTGCCAGGGTCACCCACGCAAACAGACCCAGGCCTGGAGTACTCTGAAGCCCACACCCTGACAGCGGGTGGACGTAGGAGGGAGGGACGCCCTAACTCTGAGACACTCGGCTCTGAGGCTGTTCCTTGTCTGAGGGAAATGTTCGGTTTTCACTGTGAGCCAGAGCTGATTCTGCTTCTGAGGGGTCCTCAGAGCAGTAGTTTGGGAAATGAGGAACTTCTCAGAGTACATTTTCAGAGAAAACATGCTGACTGCTCTCCTCAAAAGGCATGTGGGGTTTCCTGCCTGAGCTTTGGTCTGTCCCACAGCCCCCTTGGTGAGAGGTCTCTGAAATCTGCTTCCTGTCCATAGGAGCAGCTGGAGG
Source organism: Panthera uncia (assembly GCF_023721935.1). Classification (NCBI taxonomy): domain Eukaryota; kingdom Metazoa; phylum Chordata; class Mammalia; order Carnivora; family Felidae; genus Panthera; species Panthera uncia. The sequence continues at coordinate 29,343 of NW_026059408.1, forward strand.
AGGGGATGGAGCTTAGGCAGGGGGCAACGCTAGCCCGGGGGGACAGGGAATAGAATTCCCACAAGTGTGCTATCGGGGAGAAAGGACCCAATGAGGAAGACTGCTTGGTGTTTTGTTAAGCTGGAGGGTTGAGATCTGTACAACATGCAGCAGTTTCCTCCTTCAGGATTAAATTACCCCTTTATGAAAGCTGCCAGAGCTCTGCTACCCATTTCTTTTGTTGTTGTCTTCCCTCAGCCCCTTTGCTGGCCCTTTGCCATGCCCTCTCATGGGCTTTGGACCTGGGGACAGGCTCTTTGAGATTACAGGTGGCACTGGAACAGGGTTCTTCTGGCCAAAAGGGAACAAGGCAAAAGGAGCAGCTGGCCAGGTGGCTCGGGGTGTGCTCCCCAGTGGAGTGTTCAGTGCCAGACCCCTGGCTCCCTTGGGAGATCAGTCAGTCTGGGCATCAGATTTCACCTGGCCTTAGCAGAGCAGCAGCAGGAATGTGCGGGAGGGAGGAAATTCCATGTTGCATTGCCAGTGTTTGCTCATGTCGTACAGCCTGATGGCTCCTTTAGCTTGCATTTGCCATTTTCATGAATGGTAGTTTGATGGCACTTTCTTGGGTCCAAATTAAATGGAAACATTCTGAACCTCCTCTGGCATCCTTGGTCTAATAATCAGGACTGCCTTCTCAGACATTTCATAGGGATTTTTCCATACCTGCCCTCCTCCTCTTATAATGCACAGCAGTTTACCTTGCACAGCTGTTACATGGAAATCAGAAGAAAATTGAACCCAGTACAGAAAATCATTTTATGAACAAACAAGGATCCCCTGAGAAGCACAGGGGCTCTAATGCAAATATCATGAAGGGGAATTTAAGAATTGGCTACTGCTGTCTAGGGCTCTGGAAAATATGAATTTCATGGTGTGCTCAGAAGCCTTACAGAGAAATTGCCTGACAGCCCTCTGCCAGTCTCTCCTTAGTCTTCATTAAGGAATCCTCATGGGACTCTCTGAGGGACCAGCGTTTCTGAAATGCTGATTTGCTGTGTGAGGCTTAAAATTGGGACACACTTATGCAGCCTGTACTCTTAGAGTTCAGATTAAGCTTTTATTTCTTTTTATTTTTAAAAAATATTTATTTTGAGAGAGACAGAGAAAGTGCAAGCAGAGGAGGGGCAGAGGGAGAGAGAGAATCTCAAGCAGCCTCCATGCTCCGCGCAGAGCCAGACATGGGGCTCGATCCCACGACCTCGAGATCAGTACCCCAGCCAATATCAAAAGTCAGACACTCAACCAACTGAGCCACCCAGGTGCCCCTCGGATTAGGCTTTTAAACACAGGGGTGGGGAAGACAAGTTTCAGGTAGTGGGCTTTTACTGTTTCGACCTCTGAACCTTTAGGACTATTCTGCTAGTTGTACAGAAGAAAACAGGGACTCAGACCCAGCTGAGAGAAAATGGGTGAGGTGTAAATGAAATTAATTTCTGTGTAAATGGACTTTGAGTAAAAATTGTGAGGCTCAGTCCACTTCTCCAGGGCAGACTTTGGCCTTTCGTAGATTCTAAATACTTCATAATTCTGCTACTTCTCTGATGGAGGCAGTGACAGAGGGAGAAGGTCATTGGATCTGTAAGCTGCCTTGGAAACCTGAGCCTTTGTCTGTTGTCCGGGACAAGCGGCAGCTTGTACCAGGGAAGGGAGGGGACGGCTTTTTCAGGTATTTATCTGCCTGATAGACATTCATGGTGATAGGGTGAGTTTGAGTTTGAGTTTTTATTTGGGCTGATAAAATCTTTCTGTTCATGTTTAAACAGTTAGGTTGACAAGCCATCCGTAAGCTGTAAATGGGAGAAGCCGTGGAATCATCTAGCTGGGTGGTCGGGAAGGACTATTGGCCTCGCCCCTACTCAGACCCCTAACTGCTGTGCCAGGGCCAGGCATTTACTAGGAAAATAACTTTAGTTGGAGGATTGACTTTGTCCTGCGTTTGTAGGAGAGATAGTGTGTGACCCATTCCTGCCCCTCAGCCAAGGATTTGGAAGTCTCTAGAAGAGACCTAATACTTGAGGTTGACCTCAGAGCTCTCCAGGCCATATATTTGGGTTCCTCTGCCCTCGTGGCTAGTCTTCCAGATGATATGGCCAGTCAGTCCACTGGTTACAGCTTTGAACACAGGAGGAGCTCCTGCTACAGTTGTAGCTGGGCTTGTCCAGAAAACTGTGAGAGAAGGTCGTGTTACTCCAGCCTTCAAACTGCAGGTCTGCATCTGGTGTCAGACCCAAGAACTGGCCTCATGTTCCCATGGGTTTATCTGAAGGTATGTATTTTGTTCCTGAAGTCTTGCCAGATTTGCACAGGTGTTTAACCAGTGTCAAAGCATTTGTATTTTCTGCTTCAAGAAAAACTTTATCATCAGTTCTTTTTATGTGGTCTCATGGTAGGTAATTTATTTTATAGTCTCTTCCACACAGCAGCCAGAGTCACCTTTTAAAATATAATCACACTTCCCATTCCAGCCATGATGGGGTAATAAATGTTAGATTTATTCTCCTTTCCTGAACAGTTATGATATCAGACAAAATAATATGAAACAACTGTTTCCAAGAATGGAACATCACTCAGTTCAAGTCTGTGATCCAGATGGAGTCAGGCTCCATGTTCATCCTGGCTTTCTGTTGGGGAGTACCTCTGCAGCCAAGGCATAGGGAAGTGGATACCAACAGAGAGCTGATCAGAGGAAACAGAAATCAGAATTTTGGGGTGCTGAGGCAGCTGGAGTTTGTGGAGCAGAGTGTGGAGAGTAGAGTTCTGAGCAGAGCAAGGACTTCAGAAACCTTCAGTGGCCCCCCAGACCCTTACATAATACTAATCCATGTTTATATAGGACAAGACTCCTTGAGGTTTTAAGCAGAGAACAACTCCTGGGGGCTGGGTATTGAGCTGAATGGGGATTCTGGAGGTCACATGGTGCTGGGATAGGTAGAGTTCTAACCTGCTGGAGTGAGGAGACCTTATGCACTCCCTGATCTTTTACCTGAGGCCACAAAAAAGTCACACCTTAAAAGTAGGGGTTCTCTAGCCTGGACTAAGGACCATACTAAACCCACTGTATCAAAACCTAAAAAGAAGCCTTATTAGGATAAGATGATATGCTAGTCAACTGCCTGGCAGAATAAAACTCAACACTACTTAAAGTATTATCTGTAATATCCAGCACATAATAAAAAGTCACTAGACATGCAGGATAGTGTGATTGATAACAAAGAGAAAAAGGTCAATAGATATAAACCCATCTAAGCATAATGGGCAACCAGGGGTTTCAGTAGAGAAATGGAAATTTAAGAAACAACCAAATAAAAATTCCAGAACTGAAAAATACAGTATCTGAAATGAAAAATTCACTGGGTGACTCTAATAGTAGTTTGGGCACTGTAGAAGAAAATATCCATGAACTTGAAAACAGATCTATAGAAACAATTCAAACTGAAGCACAGAGTGAAAAAAAAAAACAGAAAAAAATTAACAGAGCCTCTGTGACATGTAAGAGATAACATCAAGTAGTCTAACATATGTGTAGTTGAAATTCTGTAAGAAGAGAGGTTGAGGCAGAAAAATATTTGAGGAAATTTCCTCAAATTTGATAGGAAAGAGATTCCAGTCTATAGACTCCCAAATATCAAGGAATCCCAAGCAGAGTAGACCCAGAGAGAACCACACCTAGGTGCACTGGAATTAAATTGCTAAAAACAAAAGATAAAAAATAAAAGCAGCCAAAGGAAAGAAGATGTATTACATGTAAGGGGACAAAAGTAAGGATATGGCTGACTTCTTATCAAAACAATGCAAAGCAGAAGACAATAAGATATTGTCTTTAACATTCTGAAAAAAATATCTCTTTCAAAAATAAATGTGAAATAAAGACATTTTCAGATTGACAAAAGTTGAGAGAAGCTGTTCCCTGTGAACTCGCAGAATAAGGATCATTAAAGGAAAGTCTTCAGCCTGAAGGGAAGTGCCACCAGATAGACTGTGGATCCATAAGAAGGAATGAAAAGTGCCAGAAATGAGAGATATGTTGTAAACATAAAATAATTCATTTTCTTATTTTAAAATTTCCTTAAAAGGCAATTTATGGTTTAAAGCAAACATGGTAGCAATTTATTGAGGAGTTTATAACATATGTGACAGTAAAAAGTGTGTACAAGGGACAAGAGGAGGGTAAATGAGGAGTACAGACAAGCAATAGGAAATAATAAAAACAGAAGTTGGCTTTTAAAAAGATGGATAAAATTGATAAACCCCTGAGAAGACTAATCAAGGAGAGGAAACCAAATTTGCCACTATTAGCAATGAAAGAGGGCCTATAACATACATCTTATAGATATAAAAAAAGAGAGTAATGGAGTATTATGAACTACTTTGTATCAGTAAATTCAGTAAATTAGATGAAATAGATAAATTCCATGAAAGGCACAAATTACTGAAATTGACACAAGAAGACTTTTTCACAAAGCAAATTCCAGGCCCAAATGGTTACACTAGTGAATTTTAGGAAACATTTAAGGAAGAGATAGCACCCATATTACACAACCTCTTTCAGAGACGAAAAGGAAAGAGGAAAACATTTTCCAAATAATTTCACAAGGCCAGCATAACCATGAGTTAAAAGGAAGGAAAAGAAGTTACTGACCAATATTTCTGGCGAACATAAGGTCACACACACACACAAAATAACAAAACACTAGCATACTGAATACAACAGTATATAAAAAGAATGATACCTCATGCCCAAGTGGGATTTCCTAGGAATGCAAGGTTGGTTTAACATCCGAAACTCAGTGAATGTAATTCACCACGTTAACTGAAAAAAAAAAAATTATATGTGCTGTGAGTAGATGCAGAAAAAAGCAATTGATAAAACTTAAAGCCTATTTATGATCAGAAACTCTCAGCAAACTCAGAATAAAAGGGAAATTCCACAATGTGTTAAAGGACATCTTTCAAAAGCCCACAGCTGAAATCCTTCTAAACTGTGAAACATTGAATGCTCTCCCCCTCAATCAGGAGTAAGGCGATGAAGTCTGCATGTGCCACTCCATATAGCACAGTACTGGAAGTCCCAGTCCGTGTAATCAGGCAACAGAAAGAAATAAAAGCCATAAGGGTTGGAAAGGAAGAAGTGAAATTATCTTTGTTTGCAGAAGACAGAATTCTATAATCATAACTAATAATTGAATTTAGCAAAGTCACAGGATATATGGTCAATTTGCAAAAATTGATTGTGTTTCTTCACATTAACAAGAGTGATTAGAAGATGAAATTGAAATGTGTCCCAGTTGTGCGAGCACTGTACCTGCAACCTTCTAATGACAACTTACTTCACTCAGAATAAAATTCAAAGTCTTGCCCATGTGCAACAAGGCCCTCTTGCCATGTGTGCTCCTCTCCCTTGGCACCCACCATGTCTCTAATCTGTCCCTGTTCCCTCCTGGCTCCCTCTGCTGTGTTCCGTCCTGGCTTCCTCTGCTGTGTTCAGGGCTTTTGACTGTGTTCAGGGCTTTGCACTCCTCTGTGCCTGCATGCCCATCCCCTACATACACCCATGGCTCACTGTCTCACTCCACTCAGGTGTCTGCTCACCTGTCACCTTCTCAGAGAATGCCTTCCTGGTCACCTTGTTTAAAATAGCACCTCCCTACCTCAGTTTGGTTTGTAAAACATTTGGTTTTTAAAGGAAGGTCTTTCCCTCATCACCATCTGGCATATTGGTTGTTTTGTTTATTGTCTCTCTTCCCCCCTTCGAACATTAGAACAAAGATTTCATCTTTTGTGGTTGTTTGTTGCTGAATCTGAAATGCCCAGCACAGTGCCTGGAACTTAACAGTAGTCAATAAATATTTGTTCCATGAGTTATTGAGAACAAAATGTGCTGGTAAGGATGGGGCTTGGGGGTAAACACAAAAATGAAAGTACTTGGTGTGGTAGGCTCTTGAGTTTGCCGTTATCTTTTTTTTTGAAAAATCTGTGATTTTAGTGTGAAAGAAAAAGTTTAAAATTGCGATGTCTTGCTGAGTCCTAAAGCAGGACAGGGCACATCTGTAGGGCAACTCTTGTGTACATGGCACTCCATCATTTGCAAAGTGCTTTCTGAACATTGCCACACCAGAGCCACACAGGGCCCAGTGATGCAGTGGGTAGGATGGTGAGGCAGAGAGATATAGGTACCTGCTTAGGGCTGTACAGAGCTGCTAAAACCAGAAGTCCAGGATTTCAATCCCATGTTCCTTTCCACTGCATCCTATCATGGGAAACAGTCCCTGAAACAAAGTTTTTGCGTCGTCACTTGTGAATAGGGCACCCCTGCCCCCGCCCCTCCCAGGTCCCATCTTCATGAGGCTAAATGTTCTGGTATGTCTGTTTTGTGCACATGTGCAGAAGGTGAGACAGCAGGTGGAGCAAGAGAATTTTGCAGATTTTTGTCGAGGTCTGTTTTGAAGACAGGATCTGTGAGAATGGAGGCTGGGGTCAACTCAGCAACAACGCAGATGTTTTCATTGTGAAAAGAGGCACAGGAAGGGCCCTGATAGTCCTGGGGTTGAGTGAGAGCCTCCTAGATCCAAGCCCTAAGGACTCCAGAATGTGGGTTGGCTTCAGCTACGAGGAGGAGAGCCCAGGGAGACTTTTGGAGGAGTCTGTGGGTGTGAGCATTTCTGTTGGGACCTGGCTTTTGTCACATATGCTGCCTGAGCTCTGTGGGTACCAATGGGAAGAAATAAAGGTGGCCTTTTTCTTCGCCGATTGAAATTTGTGTCAATAGACATTCATGGGTACATTGCCAAATGAAGGGGGATTGGGCATTTGTGTGTGGTATCTCATTGGATCCTCAAAATAGACAAGAAAAATGCCTTCTCTGTCTTCTCAGATGAAGAAATAGGCAGTGTGAAATCACGTGGATTTCCCAAGGTCATTTCCATATTAGGTAGCACATCTGGGACAAGGATCCAGGTCTTAGAACTCCAAGTCAAATGCTCTCTGGGAGGGCTCCACCCAAGATGCCTTGAACTTTCAACAGATTGCCAAGAGTGACAGGGACAAAGAGCGTCATATCATGACTGTAATACCACAAAAACTGCAGCAGGGAGGCTTCCCAAAGATTGTTCTCCAGGAAAGGATGAAGGAGTATGGACCCAAAATAAGGAAAGGGATTAAAATAAACTGGTGTGAGGCATGTGTGAGTAGGTAGGGACCTCGATACCTACTTATATATTCTATGTCAGCTTTCCTCAGTGGCCTCTCACTTTTTATAACACACTCTCTCTCTCTCTCTCTCTCTCTCTCTCTCTATCTGGGGATCATTTTACCTTGTCCTCACCAGTATGAGGCTCTGGTCTGCACAGAGCTGACAGCTGACAGGAGCTTGGAGTATTGCTGACAGTCCTGATGGAGAGTGGCTGGGGCTCCCTTACATGAGCCTGCAGCCCTGGGTTTTGCAGATGTCACTCTTGGCCCCAGAGACTGGACAGAAGAGTGCCACCCAGACTGAGGTCCGAAAAAGCTTTTAGCATTTCTGACTGCAGCAGCATTTCTAAGTGCAAGGCTACATACCTCTCTCTCTCTCTCTCTCTCTCTCTCTCTCTCTCTCTCTCTCTGTGTGTGTGTGTGTGTGTTTGTAAGGACAATGCTGGAGAGAATGTTTTTTTCCTTCATAACTTAGTGATGCATCAGAAATAAAAAAATTACTACTAAGATAAATTTCCTGAACAATTATGGGGTGAGGCATGTTTAGGATGCTTAGCTCATTGTAGGAATTTGGGGTTAATCAAAATGCCAATGTTTTTCATCATTGGTATATTGTTGCTTTAGAAAAAAAATTGTTCCTTGATTTAAGGGTTTTCAGTAGTTTAAAACTCCTCTTGGGTCCCCATGCCCACTGAGACGTGGCTTCTTCTCACAGGCAGAATTATTTTATACAGTGAAGCATTATGTCCTCTCTTATACTTCATTGAGAAAGCCTAAGAGGACTCCATTATGCTTTTGTTAGGTGAGCTTTTTGAAAGGAGAGGGAAAACGAAGTGGGTGTTCAAATCATGGAATTCTGGAAAGTAATGTGTCCCAGAGGTGGGCACCTGGCAGGTTAAGGAAAGCCAGTCCCTCTGCCTAGTCACTGCCAGGCACTTGCTGGCTTACTTGTCCTTGTGTGAATGTGCACAGTTCAGGGAGACAACGAGTGGGAGGGAGCTGCTTCTGCTTCAGGCTGTTTGGATTTGGGGTGTTACCTCTGCTGGTTTGCAGGAAGCCTTGGGGAGCTCTTGCCTGCGTCTGTGCTGTCCTGGAGATTGGGTTTCCAGAGGGAGGGAGGCTGAGCCCACCACAGAGAAGATGGGAGTAAGCACCCCTGTCTGTGAGTACAGTGCCCCTTATCTGCCGTGCATGAGGTGGGAGAGTGTGCCAGGGCAGCTGCAGAGGGACACCGCGCGGGGAAGGGTTTTGTCATCTCAGGACACCAAACTTCCCAGAGGAGACCGTGATAAAGCTGATTGTGGACACTGGGACATTTAGTACATTTTCCTAAATAGGTCTGGGAAACATGGAGCAACAAAGAATTGCTTGTCTTAGAGAAATGACCTGCAGAGCAGCGTGTGTCCTCCGAATGAAGAGGTGACAGTTGACCCAGGAATACTGAACCCATAGGTTAGGGGGTGACTTGGGGTTCCATGGTTTAGGAAGGCAGGCCATGGTAAGACCCTAGTGTTGGCCTTCTCAGGGTGCTTCTGCCCAGTGGGGAGACCCCTATCTAGTGCAAGACTCTTGGTCCTACAGAACCTTCCCTCCAACTTGATGGATGATCGGGTCATGGCAGTAACCAGGGACCTCTCCCCCACCAAGCTCTTTGAAAACTGCTTTAAAAGCCCAAAGCCTGGTTTGCAAATTTAGGATGGCAGATATGTTTACTCTGAAGACCAGCACACCCATGTCTGCGGCTCCAGAGACACCTTCTCAGCACCCACACACTTGGGGAATCTATTCGGTATTCATAAGATAAACTGTGCATGAAGTTCTCCAGTGAGGGCTTTTCACCATATTATGGAAGGGATTTTTTTTTTTTTTTCTGGCTGTGGGACATGGGGCATCATTTGCCTTCTCCCAGGCCTAACCCTGGGTCTTGCAGGCCAGAGACTGTGTGAAGGCATCTGGGGACCCCCTCACCATAGGACGGGTGACACCCTGAGAGAGGTGAGCCCACTCCCATTTGGGTGACTGCATCTGCCCTGACTCCTTTCAGTGATGCCCATGGGAACTGACATCCAAATCTCATTTGCACGGGTTTCCAAGTCACAGTTTTGGATCGTTGAGCCTCCAATGGCAAATTCCATCATTTGCAGATCTTCATACCTTTCTATGTTGGTGTCCAGTCAGGTAACATTTTGCCAGGATTTGTTTCTCGGCTTCTCTGCTGTTCATGCCTTACTACTCTCAACTAGTTCTTGGGTTCCTTGCAAGGAGGGGCTGGATTTGATTTTGCCTTGTGCTGCTTGCTGGGTACAGCATGTTCTCAGCCAACTGTCGTTCATATGTGCTGATGCTGGATTACACTTGCTGATGATGTGCACCCACACAGGGTTCACCGATTTTGCCCATTCTGGACTCTAGTAAAGACCTAGCCCCTAACTCTAAGTCAGAACCTCTAGACTGTGTCACTTTGGTGATTCAGGACTTTAAGAAAATATGGAAGAATTCCTCATGTGGTGTGGCCCCTGTGGTCTGATGTGATGGCTTTATGTGTGATTGCATCATACATAGGCAAGCACCTTAGATAAGATGCTCAGCGGATGTGACGTCAGCCTGCGGGCCCCTGACTGAGGTGCCAGCGCTGTGTCAGGACCCCCAGGCCATGTGGGATGTCCACTTCGCCCTCCAGGGCTCTGAGCTCTTGAGAAGGAGAGCCTTGGGACTGTGCTTTTGTAGATGCCCTGTGTACTGTATGTGTATGTAGCATCAGGGTCTCCCTGAGCACCCGGGATAGGCAGACCCTTCGTCAGGGGACTGCTTTCTCTGCTGTGTGGGAACCAAAGCAAAAAGCCATTTGTGTTGTGCTGGCAACTTTCCTGCTGCAGCAGAGGCTCCAAGGACTTCTCATGGTCAAAATGGTCCCCATTTACTGAGCTCTTTCTATGACCAAGCCCCATGTCAACACATCTTCATTTAATTCTCAGAGACCTTGCAAGGAGGCATGACCCCATTTCACAGATGAGAGAGCAAAGAGAGGCCACCTTGTTCTAAGTGGCAGAGCCAAGATCGAAACTCAGGGCCTGCAAAGCCCCATGCTTTTAAAGCCCTAACCCAGTGCCTCCCCTCCCCACCCACCTCTTTCCTTGTCGAACCACTCCCTGTCCAAAGTGAGGAGAGGGGTGTGGTTCTTCTTCCTGGGGAACTTCATTCCTTCACCCAAGGACTGCACCTGTCACAGAAGGTGGAGCTGGATGCCAGGCTCCTCCTCAGACGAAGCTCTGTCCTGGCAGCCACCATTACAGGTGAACCAAAACCGTCTGATCGTTTCCTTGGCTGCTTAGCTCCTCCCAGCAAGGCTTTGGGAGGAGGTTTGGATCTCTCCTTGGCTGGGCTTGAGCCTTTGAGTCATTTTCGGGGTGCCAGTCAGGATGGGACAGTGTGCTTGGTCCTCCTCAGAACTTTGTTAACAGCCCACCTTCCCTACCCCACATGCACACAGTTGTCAGTCAGGCCCTGAGTCCCACCTCTGCTCTTTTTCTGTCCTGACTTTCTGCAACCTCTCTAGAAAGCCAAGGGGAGGTGACAGGCACTGGAAGAGTTGTTGCCGCCCGGGTTTTGTGGCCTGGCTCTGGCTGCCAAGGGGACCAGGGCACCCTACACGCTGAGCCACCAGTCCAGCCCTTGCTTTCCCTTTGGGCCAAGATTTTGCCAAACACATTTCGGAGGGTGGGGTGGGGGTCCCAGACTCAGGCCCTCCGTCATCAGGCCTTCCCTGGCTTTTCAGCCTTTTTTCTTTCATTTCTTCCTTAGCCACACTTTTTCCTCCAGTCTGATTGGGACAGTCTGTCTGCTGACCACATCTTGCCCTTTGCTCTCAGGTGTTCCCCTGTGCTTGTACTGCCACCCCAACCCCCATTTCTTCACCCGGACACACCCTCACCTGTCCTCAGAGTACGGCTGCGGTGCAGCTTAAGAGTATCCCCCCAAGTGGTCCAGACTTAGAGCCATCTCAGCCACTGGACCATCCATTTGGCACCTGATTACGTTCTGCCTTAAGGACATTTTTTCTTTCTCCTGGAGACTTGTTTTACTTATTATGTCTGTCTTTTCCACAAAACTATAAGGTTGTACGAGGACTGTTTTGTAATTTTTGTCATACTTGGATGCTTACTAGAGATTTTTAACTTTGAAGAAAGGATTGAAGTCTTGTCTTTCCCCTTTGCGTTGCCGAGTGGCCAGTGCCATGCTGGGCCCATGGCCATTTCTTGTCAGTGGACAGACAGGCTATGTGAAGAAGAGTGGCTGCATGGAATTTTGATAGAATTGGAACGTGGGCTGAATGGACTGGCTCATGTGGCAGCAGGTGCATTTAATGTTTTCTGCCACCACTCTGCCTGGAGCAAATGTTACCCCTTCTGTACTTGGGCCTCTCTTAGGTTCAATGAAATAGAGGGCATATTTCTGGTGTCTTGGCTTTATGGGGGCCTGGTAGCCATGAGCTTGCACAGGATTTTTCCACTTACCACAAGGGCCTGGATTGTGACTGCTTTCTGGATTTCAGCCTCTGTGTTCTTCCTTTTGGAAAAAAGCACCCTTTCTGGCAGAAATTAGTGCATTCTTCTATTTAAGAAGGAAAAAAAAAGTGTGTAAAACAGACTTCTGCTGTCCTATACAGGAAAACAGTCTGCCCTTAAGCCATTTGAGCACCGTGGTGGCATTTATGTAGCATTTGGTCTTTATGGTTTGTGGTGACAAGACACAAGGCCTCCCTTCCATGCATCCACGGAGGCTGCATGCTGTGCTGCTGGGGTGGAGGAGGCAGCAGGAGGGTGTTTGGTGTCTGGAGGGCCCTGCCGAGCTCTGGACAGTGTGGTGGCCACAGGCAGGTGCTGTGTCTGGGTAGACAAGGCCTGGCCCCAGGAAGTTAGGCCCTTGGCTGCAGCAAGCCCCTCTGAATAAGGTGCATGTGTCCTGGGCCCAGAGCATGCTCACTGTGGCGAGGTAAAAGGACTCCAGCTGTGCCCTACCTGATCAAGATCCTGGAAGAGCTGGTTGGCTTCCGTTTCCCAAACTTCATGACATTTATTATCTGAGGATCACATTGGCACTCATCACATGATGCCATGCTCTGATGCTTTTCTTGTGGGCACACCTTTTTTCCCTCATAATTGCAGGGAAGTGAGGACTTAATTCTCAAATCTCTTCAAGACCCCCATATTGCCTACCAAGTTGACTTGCACATGGCCCTTTAAACGAGTAGTGATTGTTGACGGGTTTTTTTCTTTTTTGTGTAAAAAGGTGCAGTAGAGCTCCAACAGCCAGCAATAAAACTCCACATTCCAGACAAGTGACCAATAGAGAATTTTCCTTCAGCTGATACCGTGGTCTTTGTATCTTGATCTTTATAGATCAATTCTTCATCAGCTGTATGTGAATTCACCATTTGGGAAATATATGTGACAAATGGTACATCCCATATTAGCTTCCCCAAGTTGCTCAGCAAGTTTTGGGGCTCTGTGACCCACCTCATTGATCATGAAAGCTTGAGGAGCACCGTGATTTAAATCAAACCTAAGCAAGCTGTGGTGGGGGAAGTCTACTGGCTGAAGGAAACCTCACAGTGGGCTCCACAGTTTGGGGACCATCTGGAACCTTGTCCCTTGAGGGCAGAGAGATGCACCACCTCTCTGTTCCCAGCACTGTGCTGTGTGCATGCAGGCACTCAGTAAAGTTTGGGGAATAGATTGTCAAACAAGCATGCCATTCCAGAGTTGCCTCGTAGCTCAGAATTCTATGAATAGCTGAAGACAAGAGTGCCTGTGCTCCTTCTCTCTCGTTTTCTAAGAATGGTAAGGAAAACTGGTAACTAATGCTTAACTGTATCTCCCAAGTTAGGTATGGAAGGAATTAAAGTAAAGGTTAATTGTTCTTCTTTTCACTGGGTTACAGGGATCATCCCTAACTTTAGGAGCTAAAAATGATCAAAAAAGTTATATCCAATGGAACCTTCAGGGCTTTAATGTTTTACTAATCTCTTTCAGCAGAAGTCACTGATTTTCTGCGTACTGCATATTATGATTTTGATTTGCTGCTATTGGGGCACCTGTGGCAGAGAGACAACATCTTTGGCATTTATGAAGGAGAAAGTGCAGGTGATCAAAGGAGCAGAGCAAATATACATTTGCAGTGCTGTCAGTGCTTTTGTGTTTAATACCAGAAGGGTAAAAGGAACGACTATTGATTTCTGCCTCATCTGGGATGAATCTCAAAAGCATCATGCTTAGTGAAAGAAGCCAGTCTCAAATTGTTATATACTGTACGATTCCATTTTTGTGACATTCTTGAAAAGACAGGACTACAATGACGGAGAGCAGATCAGTGGTTGCCAGGGATGGGGGAGGGGGAGCGTGTGAGTGTAAAGGAGCAGCACGGGGAAGATTTTTGGGGGGTGATGGAACTGTTTTGTATCCTAGCTGTGGTGGTGGCTACATAAATCTATACATAAATCTATATATTGACATACCCATTGAACTGTGCCCCAAACCACATCAGATTTACTGTATGGTAATTTAAAAATAAAATAATAACAAAGGGGTGAGCAGCGCCTGAATTGTGTGGTCACTGACAGCAGGTTCAGGCCCCCGCTTCTCCCCCAGAAGTAACTACCTCTGTGCTGAGAAGTTTAGAAAGATCTCCATCCCAGGGCTCACGTCTGTGTCACGTCATTTGGCGGACGGTTGTCAGGGTGTTCCCAGGGTTATGATCTGTGTTTCTCTGTTGTGTGAAAGATGGTGGCGTTTGCACCTCGGCTCCAGACTTACCCCCCAGGGTGTATGTAGGGTGTGGATTTGAGTGAGTTTTTTGACCACTCCCAGGATTTCCTTTTATAAGGGTTTATAGGAACATTTACAGGAATGTGTTCATATGAATCGACAGATTTAGAACAATTACTCTTTTCGGCTGTTAATGTTTTTCTTTCTTTGCAAACATGCCTGTGTCCAGGACTGCATGCATCTTCATTTCTGTCTGTCCAGCACCACTGGGTCTCCTGTCTCAGGGAGTGATCTACCATCCACTCACTTGCCTGATTCTGAAATCTGGAATTGATCCTTATTATTCCTTAGCAGCCTTGCTTTACACCATGTAAAGCATGTCTTATATGTTCCGTCTTCCTAACAGCCCTCAAACTGGTCCATTGCTCTCCATGGACCTGTGCTGTCAACCCTTCCGCTCCTGGCTCAACCCTTCAACCAAGAGGATCTTTTTGACCCTCAAATATCATTCTCCTGCTGAAAATCTTGTCAAAATATAAACCAAACACCCCAATGTGGCTTAATACTCTAGAATCATCTAGCTTTACCCTGCTTATTTTTCTAGCTCAGCGTCCCTACCATTCCCTAGTCCAGAGCTCACACTTCTTACTGGGTCTTGAACAGGTTCTGTTCACTTGGGCCTCTGTGCAGAATGCCATTCCCTGTATTTGAATTGTGCCCCCCACCCCTGAGCACACACAGTATTTGTCTGGCAAATTTTCTATTCATCTATCCATCCTCAGCCTACATCTGCTCTCTTCTGTGCTGAGCATCCTTCCTTCCTGGCCTCAGAGTTGCCTGTTCTTCTGTCCTGCCTGCCACCTGCCAAACTGGATCATAATTGCCCTCAGATCTTTGCAGGCAGGGTCCTCCCTGTGCTGTCACTGTTGTGTCCCTGGTATCGAGCACAGTGCTTAGAGCTGGAAGGTGCTGAGGAACATTTTTTACAGTGATGGACAGAGTCATTTATAAATCCCAGAATCGGCAGACCAGCAGAAATCTAATGACCTGGAGGAGCCAGTACCTGTTTTCTGAATTGCTTATGGTCTGGTCAGGGAAAGAGTAACTGTTTGTTAATCCATGTGACACAGACTCCTGATGTCACTGCAGGAGAGCACAGGAACTGAAGGAGTTGAGGTGGCTGGGGACCTTCCCAGAGCTCCTCTCCCTACATCTCTCTGCCTGTTGTGTCTGCCTGTCACCATAGACTGACCCCCCTCCTTCTCACGCTCACTAACACAGAGCCAAGAGGGCCTGCCCCTTGCCCCCTGTGTGTGGCTTTAGGGGTTTTTCTGTCACATTACAGGGGGGAATCCCATCCAGTATTCTGTTATGTGGCCACTGTGCCCAGCATCTCTCTCTCTCCTTCACACTGTGTTTACGTGGTGTGCTTGTGGTGTTGCTTCTCTGCTCTAATCAATGTGGAAACACTGCATTTTGGCCTCTGGTGAGCTATCCCCCTCTTCTAGAGTGGTCCTGAGCCAAATTTCCATAGAGATGTGGTGGGGAGGGAGCATTCTCTGCCTTCTCCCTCTTCCTGCTCCTCTGTACTCATCCTACACCTAAAAGGATGGTTTTCCACTTGAGAAACACAGTGTCTTCAATCAGAGTTTGAGCACACGTATTGCTGATTAGAATTCTTGATGGATTCCCAAAGCAGTCTCTGTCTTCTGATCTGTCCTGGAACTGTTGCTGGAAGTGCCTGTGTCTAGCTCTGTTTGTCAGGGATTTCTGGAAGCTCTGGGATTGGGTGTTTGGCTCATGTTCTCAGGCTCGATACTGAGGTGATTGTGGGGAGCTAGGCTGGGTGAACCTGCTCAGTCCCCCTGTTGGGCCCCTAGGCAGGATGGTGGGTGTACCTTGTGCACAGGGCTGGCTCAGCCATCTCTGAAGTTGGATCCAGTGCTAAGCTGAGCCAGCCTGCCTTCCTGGTCTTAACATTCCTTTGAGGAAGTTTTGTTTTGCATCTCACAGCCATCAAGGGGAAGGGCAATCCACAGATTGCTGAGAAGCTCTGCTGGCTTCACAATTCTGACAAGGCCAAGGGCATATACCTGTTCTTGTTAAAGCCTTGTCTGATTTCCTGATTAAAAACAGACCTCCAGGAACTGGGAACTTTCAAGGTCTTGGGTTATGACCACTGCCTTTGTGGCAGGACCCTTGATTTGTCCTGGCTTCCCAGTGACCACCCAGTGGGGCACATGGGCAAGTCACTGGCTTTCCCAGGTCTCTGTTTCCTCACCTCCCCAATGAGGGGTTTAGATGAGTTGACCACGGGTTCTCTCCAAAAGTTTGATGTAATAAAGGTATTGTTCCGGGGGTTACGAGTTTGGGGTGGTAGACTAGGCGCACGCATCCACTTTCCTGTCTCCTTGGTCCCAATGAAACAGTGAACAATGAGGCAAAGAGAAATGGAGTCATAATGCCCTCAGCAAAGTGGGAATGCAGAGGAATCCCTAGAAGGTAAAAACAGATTGGGTTGACAAGGAAACTGGAGCAGAAGACACAAAACAGCCCAAAACCCTAGACATGAGTCTTTCACGGGAGCCCTGGAGATGCTCCAAGCACCATAGTGTTAAATGGAATTAGAAGAGTCTTCACGGAAACATACTGCAGAGCAGCCAGGGCAAATCTTGACCCCAGGGTAGAACCCTGAGAGTATGTTCTCCACAATGCTGAAGAGACTGGGAAGTTTGCTTGGGTGTGCTCTTGGCAGTGGTGTTGGGGTCTGAGAGAGAATTGTTGCACAGCCTGAGGTGACTTCAGACCTCGAGGAGAATAAAAAAGTGAAAGATGATGCTGTCCAGGAGTAAAAGACATCACCTGCTTTCTGCCCAGGATCAAGCTGTCTTATTTTTGGCAGTTGTGAGAGAGTCCCAGGCTGCTGGCCTGTCCCACCTACCCAGCCAGAGCCCCGGGCGAGCCTCCCATTCAAAGGAGAGGCCTGAGGGAAATACACTCCAGCAAAACTTTAGGATTGTAAAGGTAAGGAATTTTGTTAAAACTTCTGGAGAGAAAAATCAGGTTGCCCACAAGAGCAGCCTCAAACTGGCAGCAGACTTCTTGTCGGCACCACTGGAAGCCACGGTGGCGTCACATCTCACGTTCTGGGGAAGATGGTCTCCAGCCTGGAGTGCTGTTTCCTACTAAACTGTTAATCAAGTGCAAGGACCAGTAAAGATATAGTTTCATTCCTGGAGTAGCTCAGAACTTCACCTTTACATTCCATTTTGTGGGAAAAAAAATTAGTCTTTTAAAAAACCCTCCAGATAAAGCAAAAAACCCCCCCAAACACCAAAAGACAAATACAAGGATTACATGGTGTGCATGAAACAATGGCAGCTGATGATTCAGAACAAGTGAAGAAAGCTGAAGAGAAATGGAAATGCTTTAATAGACTCTGATTCTTGAGGTTCTGAGGTCCAATTGAAAGGGTTTCCAGTGGGCTGTCCACACCATTTGGTGGACAGTGAGTAATACTGGGGCATAATGTCAGCCCTCCCACGTCTACCTGTTGGCTCCCATGTCTTCATCTCTTCACCAAATGCTGCTGCTTCTACCTCTGCAGTGTCTCTCCAGCTCTACTAGGTGAGAAGGAGGTGGTACTGACACAGGTAGGAGAGCAAGAGATGGCTACGGGGATAGCTGGGGGTGGTTTGGGCCCTGATGAAAAGAGCAGGTCCATTGCTTCTTAACCCTGGCTGCACGTTGGAGTCACCTGAGGAGTTTTTAACACATTCTGATGCTGAAGCCCTTCCCCGCCAATTACATCAGAACCTCTGGGGATGGTGCCCAGGTGACTCTGCAGTCCATGAGAACTGAGGTAGATTCAGATGGGCATGAGGATTCAGACCTTGGCCACCAGGCTCCTGCTGATGGCCTGGGTGTCCTGTTCAGACTAAGAATGTCATAAAATAGTCTCAGGAGACTTTTTTTTTCTTTTTAGTTATCTTCTAATTACATGAGTAATTTAAAAAAATCAAACACTACAGAAGCACATAGAGTAAAAAGCTATAATCTCTTTTCCAGAGATAAGCCATTGTGTATCCTTCCAGATCTTTTCTATACTTTTACACAACAGAATGTGAAAATAGAGCTTCTTCTGCATTCTTTTTTTTTTTTTAACATTTATTCATTTTTGAGACAGAGAGAGACAGATCATGAATGGGGGAAGGTCAGAGAGAGAAGGAGACACAGAATCTGAAACAGGCTCCAGGCTCTGAGCTGTCAGCACAGAGCCCGATGCGGGGCTCGAACTCACGGACCGCGAGATTATGACCTGAGCCAAAGTCGGATGCCCAACCAACTGAGCCACCCAGACGCCCCTCTTCTGCTTTCTTAACTGAGGACAGTTTTGTGGTGCTGCACAGCCCTTATTTCTACAGCATGGTGAAGTGAGAGGCCACATTGACCCCAGCCACCTCCAGCCTGCCAAAGACCTAGAACATCAGGTGGGGAGAATTTTTTTGGAGACATTATCAGTGAGCCCATTTCCTTTCCTGAACCTTCCCACTGGAGAGGCAAGGTGCATTCCTGACACTGTGGGCCCAGAGGGAAGCACTCGGGAAGGATGTCTCTGAACTGATGGCACTCTTGCCAGGGGTGTGGCCAGATTGAAGGCTCCTGCAGAGCCAGAGGGGTTCCTGGAGAGTTTGGGAGTCAGTAGAGGGGAGATGGACCCAGGTCAGGGGCAATACTGATGGAGGAAGGTGGAGAGGGGGATCTCAGACCACCTGGAGGGCCCTGGCCCTAGTTGGCCTGGGCCTGTCCTTGGGGGGGGCCCTTTGTCCGGGTTCTAGCCAGGTTGTGGGCCCTGCAGGGAAGTGCCCACACCCTATCCCCCATGAGCCGCTGGGCCTCCATTAGCCAGGGAGTGAAGACACTTTCTTGTGGAAAGGACTCTACCTTCTAGTCGACTGGAACTGGCAGTGCTTGATGCCAAAAATAGATGGTCTATTCATCTATTTCAGAAAGCCTGGAAAAGCTCTGGCTGAGATGTGTGGAGGTGGCAGGAACAGGTCCACAGAGTGCGTTTAGTAAGAGTGTGAGGAAGGATGCCGTAGGTTTCTGCTTTTACTCTGAGGAGTCCAGCTTGGTCTATAAGTAGTTACACTTAACACACACATACACATACACGTGCGTGCGTACACGTGCATGTATTGGGGTTCACATTTTTTGCAAAAATGAAATACTATGCGTATTTTCCTGCAGATCTTTATTTAAACTTCATAATATATTTTATAAATACTTCCATGTCAGCAAATAGATCTACTTCATTTCTTTTAACCATTTCTTTCCTTAGTATTCTAAATAATTCAGATAACCATTCCCATACCAAGGAAAATTTATAATATATGTAAATTTTAATACAGATCTGGCTGCAGGGAACATGCTTGCTCATTTATCTGTAAGTTTTTCTGAATATTTCTATAGAATAAATTTCCAGAAGTGGAACTATTATGCTACATTTAATATTTTGATAAAAGCTGCCAAATGGCTTTTATTTTAAAAAGGTATATAATTTTTTAACTCCTACCAGCAGCATATGGGAATGCCATTTTTCATACTCTGCCAACAGTGAAGAATATTTATCTTTGAAAATTTCTGATAGTCTTGATTGTTACGTTTAGTTATTAGTGGAGTTGGCCGTTTTTATACACTTACTGATTATTGCCTATCATGCCAGTTGCTTTTACATATCCTTTGCCCACTTTTCAATGGAATTGTTTGCATTTTCCATATTGCTTTATAAATCAGGAATATATATTCTCTTTCTCATAGATACTGTTTATATAGTTCTTCCTAATCTGACTCATATCTTTTAACTTTATAGAAAGCTTTCACAGTGTAGAAAAGGTTTGGAAGACATGAAATAGAATGTCACCTACTTTTAAGATGAAAGAAAAAGGTAGGGGCTTGTGATTCTCATTATAACCACTCAAACAATGTTCAACTTTACCAAATAAGAAAAAAGATCCAGGAATTACATTGTTACAAATGTACTAGATTGCTTTTGTTTCCCCCCCCCTTACTTTCTAAATAATTGAGATATAATTTACATATGCCAAAATGAACTTGTGAACCATCGCCACAGTCTAATTCGAAAACATTTTCATCATATCCCAAAAGAAACTACATATCCATTAGTAGTCTTCTTTAAACATTTGCTGGAATTCACCAGTGAAGCCTTCTGAGCCTGGGATTTTCTTTGTGGAAGGTTTCAAAATTCCTCATTGTCTCTTTAGTTGTAATAGGTCAGTTCATAATTTCTTTTGGAGTCATTTTTGGTATGTCTTTCTAGGAAAATGCCCATTTCATCTGGCTTATCTAGTTTGTTGGCATACAGTTGTTCATAGTATTCCCTTATAATCAATTTTATTTCTGTAAGGTCAGTAGTAATGGCCCTTTTTTCATTCTTGATTTTAGTAAGTTGAATCTTTTCTCCTCTTTTCTTGGTTAGTCTGGCTATAGTTTTGTCCATTTTGCTGATCTGCTCAAATAACTAACTTTTGTTTTTGTTGATTTTCTGTATTGTCTTTGTTCTCAATTTCATTAATTTCTTTTCAAATCTTTATTATTTTTCCCCTGCTTTCAGTTTAGTTTGCTCTTTTTTTAAATTTCTGAAGGTGTATTATTAGACTATTGAGACCTGGAGATTGAGACCTTTTTTTCTTTTTAAATATAGGCATTTATACCTATAAATTGCCTTCTAAGCACTGCTTTAGCTGCATCCTATAAGTGTTTGTTTTTAGTAAACTCAAAGAATTTTCTAATGTTTCTTGTGATTTTTTTTCTTTGACCTATTGTTGCTTAGGAATATGTTATTTAATTTATTCCAGACATTTGTGAATTTCCCAACTTTCCTTTAGTTATTGATTTCTAACTTAATTCTGTTGTGGTTGGAGAGCATAATTTGTATGATTTTAATCTTTTAAAATGTTTTGAGTCTTGTTTTATGGCCTAAAAAATGGCCTATCTTGGAGAATGTTTCATATGTCCTTGAGAAGAACGTGCATGCTATTGTTACTGAGTGAGTGTTCTGGTCTTTTAGATCTAGTTGGCTTATCATGTGTTCAAGTCTTCTGTTTCCTTATTGGTCTTATGTCTAGGTTCCATAAATTTTTTATTAATTTTTTTAATGTTCATTTTTGAGAGACAGAGACAGAGCACAAGCAAGGGAGGGGCAGAGAGAGAGAGAGAGAGGGAGAATCCAAAGCAGGCTCCAGGCTCTGAGCTGTCAGCACAGAGTCCAGCGTAGGGCTTGAACTTAAGAACTGCAAGATCATGACCTGAGGCAAAGTCAGATACTTAACCAACTGAGCCACCCAGGCACCCCTAGTTGTTTCATAATTGTTGAAATGGAGCATTGAAGACCTCAACTATTACTGCCTAATCATCTGTTTTTTCCTTCAATTCTGTCGGTTTTGCTTTGTGTATTTTGGAGCTCTGTTATTAGGTGCATATATGTATATAATTGTTAAATTTTGATTAATTGACCCTATTATATAATTTCCCACATTGTCTCTAGTAATTTTTATCTTGGAGTCTATTTTGTCTTATATCAGTATAGCCATTCCAGCTCTGTTTTATTGTTTGCATGGTATCTTTTTTCTATCCTTTTGCTCTCAACTTATATGTGTCTTTGAATTTAAAGTGTGTCTTGGGCTTGGCTGCAGCACCTTACTTGACGTGTCTCCAGAGGCAATGGAAACAAAAGTAAAAATGAACTATTGGGACCCTCATTAAGATAAAAAGCTTCACACAACAAAGGAAATAATCAGCAAAACTAAAAGGCACCTGATGTAATGGGAAAAGATATTTGCAAATGACATATCAGGTAAAGAATTAGTATTCAAAATCTATAAAGAACTCATCAAACTCAAAACCCAAAAAACAAATAATCAAGTGAAGAAATGGGCGAAAGACATGAATAGACACTTCTCCAAAGAAGACATCCAGATGGCTAACAGACACATTAAAAAAATGGTCAACATCACTCATCATCAGGGAAATATAAATCAAAACCACAATGAGATACTACCTCACACCTGTCAAAATGGCTAAAATTAGCAACTTGGGCAGCAACAGATGTTGGCGACAATACAAAGAAAGAGGAACACTTTTGTACTGCTGGTGGGAATGCAAACTGGTACAGCCACTTTGGAAAACAGTTTGGAGGTTCCTCAAAAAATTACAAATAGAACTACCCTACAACTCAGCAATTGCACTAGTAGGTATTTATCCAAAGGATACAAAAATGCTATTTCAAAGTGGCACATGGACCCCAATGTTTATAGCAGCAGTATCGACAATAGCCAAAGTATGGAAAGAGCCCAAATGTCCATCAAATGATAAATGAATAAAGAAGATGTGGTATATATGTACAATGGAATACTACCCAGCGATCAAAAAGAATGAAATCTTGCCATTTGCAACAATGTGGATGGAACTAGAGTGTATTATGCTAAGCAAAATAAGTCAGAGAAAGACAAATATATGATTTCATTCATATGTGGAGTTTAGGATACAAAACAGTTGGTGAATGTAAGGGAAGGGAAAGGGAAGCAAAAATAATATAAAAACAGGAAGACAAACCATAAGAGACTCTCAAATACAGAGAACAAATTGAGGGCTGCCAGAGGGGAGGTGGGTGAAGGGACGGGCTAAATGGTGATGGGCATTAAGGAGAGCACTTTTCGGGATGAGCACTGAGTGCTATATGTAAGTGGTGAATCACTAAGTTCTATTCCTGAGATTATGTTAACTATCTTGGATTTTAATTAAAAAATAATTTAAAAAAGAAATTAAACAAAAGAAAAAATAAAGTGTGTCTTGGGGTGCCTGGGTGGCTCTGTCAGTTAAGCATCCAACTCTTAATTTGGGCTCAGGTCATAGTCTCACACGTGGTGAGTTCGAGCCCTGCATCAGGCTCTCCCTCTCTATCTGCCCCTTCTCTGCTCATGCTCTCTCTGTCTCTCTCAAAATAAATAAACTTTAAAAATAAATAAAGTGTGTCTCTTGTAGAAAGCATATATTTGGATCATTTATTTATTTAAAAATTTTAACATTTTACTTTTTTGAGAGATAGAGACAGAGTGCAAGCAGGGTAGGGGCAGAGAGAGAGAGGGATACACAGAATCTGAAGCAGGCTCCAGGCTCTGAGCTGTCAGCACAGAGCCTGACGCAGGGCTGGAACAGACAAATTCGAGATCATGATCTGAGCCGAAGCTGCATGCTCAAGCAACTGAGCCACCCAGGTGCCCCTATTTGGATCATTTAAACATCTCCATCCTGTCAGTCACTTTTGTTTGAAATACTTAATCCATTTTCTTTTAATGTAAATATGTGCCCTTAATTGTTTTAAATAAACACTTCAGTAGAGGGAAAAGGCTTTTCACACTGAGCAAGCTCTGACTCAGGTCAGATTGGGGTTTTCTAGGGAACCACTGGAGAGGTCAAATGACAGTTCTCTGGGGATAGAGCTTAGATGAAGTTCCATCCTGGTTCTTCTAGTGGCTGCCAGGCTGCTGATCTACAGAGTGATTGTGAAGCTGTTGGCTTTCAAGGCTACCAAGGAGCTAGAGAGCAGGAGGGTGGAATAAGCTGCAAAACTCACTTCATACCAAGATTCAGTCATTTCTCTTGGTAATGCTCCACAGAGTGCTGCAAGCCTTTAGTTCATTTCCAGAGTTGTGACATTGATTCTAATTTTTTTTTCACAGTTTTCTCATTGCTTTTGTGGAGGAGAGATTTTTGGGGGGGAGGTCCTTATTCCACCATTTTTAGTGATGTCACTTGCTTATGGTTTTATTATTAAGAAGTATTTTGAATCACATTGAATACTTGGCATCATCATATTTGGTTATCCAAGAGAACTCAGTTTTGGTACTACTTCACTGTGTCCTGAGGTGAGTTACAGTATAGAACCTGTCAGCCTCAGTTCCATTGCTTGAAAAATGATTAGTTGTCCAGTGAAGATGCCAGTTTTGACCACCTTTGAAATTCTGAGCTTCTAAAGGCCATATTTTCATCTACATTTTCGGTTCTGATGCAGCTGTACTGAGTTAATTTTTTTTAACTCTTATCACACTCTGTCAATCATATTTTTGTAATAATTATTTTATTCTGAATTGTAAATATTCTTCCAATAGCATCGCTGTTGCTTTTGGCTTTTATTCTTCCTGAGAAGCTACAATGCAGCTGCTATGAATTCTACTATAATATATATATGAAAAAAGCAGTTGTTCTTCCCACCAACATCATGGTTTAGCAGCTCCTTAGCATGATGTTGAAGGAGAGGCCTTTAAATTGGCCCTGGTGTGAGGAGTGATGATGTTCAGGTCTAGAAGTAAGATGCCATGTTACCTGAGTCCTCTGTTACAGTTGCTAGAGAATTGTCACTGAGTTCACTGTCCAGCCACAGATTTTCCATCACCACCTTGACTGAATCGTCTCCATAAAGTACAGCCCCTGTTCTTGGGCTTCAGTTCCCTTTTGTTGGTCCTGTGGTACAGATGCCTAATCACATGGGCACATCCACCCTTCCCACCCTCTTATGCCTTTCTTTGCCGGGCACCCTCTCAGTGTCCTCCTTATGAGGTGAAGTCAGCTCCATGGTCTCTTGTGTCTGGGATTCAAGGAAGGGGCACAGAGTTCGGCACTAGTTTCTGGAAGGCCTAGTCCTCTCATTTTCCCCTGTGCAGGTGGCAATCAGATAATCACCCCTGTTTTTCTCTTCCCACTGAAGTGGACTGGGTGGCAGTGATGAGGCAGGGATGTCCTGGTGGTGTGGCTGGGCAGGCTGGCTGTCAGTCACTGTGGGAGTGGGTGATGTTCATGTCCATCCTGCATCTTTTTTCACCTGCTTCCAGCCCTGCATGTTTCTTTGTTTAAGCCCTGCACATGGGGTTGTGGTCGGTCCCTGGCTCCATCTGGCCATTGCCAGGTCCGTGTCCGTGTCTGTGCTGAGCCCCACCCTGGCTCTGTGAGCTGTGCAGGCCTCTGAGTCGTCTGGCCAGTTGTGCAGGGGATTTGCTGCTGACCTGGTCTCTCTCTCCTCAGAGCTGCTTAGTGCCTGGCAGGCGGCAGCAGGTGTTCGGTTCCCCGCACGCCCTCTGCTGGCCTGTGTCTCCAGGTGGATCCTGCACCTGGGGAGCAGACTGCTCCCTGGCCACAGCACATCTCCTGTGGGCGGCACTATTTCCACATCCCAGCAAGTTAGGGACGGGACAGCCAGAGCAGGCCTTGTGTGGAGGTGGTGTGGGTGGGCGCCCATGTGCTGCATTCTGAGAGATGTCAAAAATAACCGTGAGCAGTGATCCCTCCCATTAGCTCCATACTTCCTTTATGCATTACATCATCTCATTCTGTCCTTCACAGCAGCCTGTGCGATAAGTCTTGTGATAAGTGAGAAACTGAGGCCAGGCTGGAAGGTGACAACCAGGACCCCAGTGCAGACAGCAACTTGGTGCTCTTTCTGTTCTACTCAAGCCCAAGTTCCTCCGTCTGTTTTGTTGTTGTTGTTGTTTAGTTTTTACTTAAATTCCATTTAACATACAGTGTAATATTAGTTGCAGGTGTACAATGTAGTGATTCACCACTTCCATGCATTACCCGGTGCTCATCACAAGTGCTTCCCTCTGTTTCAAGGTAGAATTTTATTACTTCTGGTTCTTTGTGCAAGTTGCACTTGGTGTGAGCATTGAACAAATGTGCTGTCCCAGAGTGGTGCAGGACCAGTGGGAGCAATGTGCAGCTGCTTCTGCCCCAGGCTGGGCTCCCCAGGGGCATGTCTCAGCCCCCAGTGTAGGTGCCTGAGAAAAAACTTGGTTTTCCCACAACTGTTTCTTTTCAGCTTTGAGCTCCTGGGGTGCATGGCCACCAACCTTAATTTCAGCCACTGGGATGTTTCTCCCAGCCGTTAGCACCCAGCGAGTAGCACCTGTGTTCTGGGAGGTTTCCTGTGGTGCTTGATATCTGGATGGGAGAAATGCTGCTTGGTGCTTGGCCTAGTACATTTGCCTGACCACCAAGACCTCTATCCTTCTGCTTCTGTGCTGGTCCCTGTGGGTGGGCATTGAGACTTCCCTGTTGTAGTCCCTTTGAGTTTGGTGACCTGCCCCACCCCAGGCCACCCCTGAAGCACAGGGGTTATTCTGCCCTGCTCCTGCTGGGGCTCAGGATGCCACATGACACATCTAAGCCTTGCTTTCCTAAACACCCCTTGTGGCTCTTTTCACCCAGAGATCTTGCTGCCGTTGCTTGGGTCCTGAGTCTGGGTCATTGTAAGGCCTTTGCCCTTCATTCTTTGCCAGATTGTTTTCCACCAGATGGAAGAGGCAAGGCTATCACGATGCAGTGGGCATGTAGAGGGAATGGCACAGAGCTTAGAATTTGCTTTTGCTGGTGACTGAGCTGTTCATTGGTGACTCTGACACAGAGGGATCATGCACTTGCCCCATGCAAATCCACAATGAACACAGTCTCCATTTTTTTTAATGTGTTTTTTTTTTTTGAGAGAGAGAGAGAGCACGAGCAGGGGAGGGGCAGAGAGAGAGGGAGACAGAATCCAAAGCAGGCTCTAGGCTCCAAGCTGTCAGCACAGAGCCCGATGTGGGGCTTGAACTCACAAACCACAAGATCTGAGCTGAAGTCGGACACTTAACCAACTGAGCCACGCAGGCGCCGAAACACAGTGTCTGTTTACTGGTACCTAGCATGTCGTTTGGCCCCACCTATCCTGGGTGCAGCTGTCTTGAAGTATACCAAATCCCTTTGTCTTATAGATCTAAGAGTAGAGCCAAACAAAGCATGTCCATGACTTCAGAGGGTTCAAATAGCTTGACATCATTCATCCAGCCCCTGTTTGCTCAGAGTATTAGTTGGGACTCTTTCTTTTGTAAATGAGGCTTGCAGAGGCTTGTCTGGCATTTAAAAATCAGACAGACTTTGTGGCCCCTGTAACTGGAACATCATGGATAGCTGCCTTTAGGAACAGCTGGATCCAGGCCTCTAAACAGAATTCCCAGGTGCATTTGCTTTTCTCTTCTTCATGTCTTGGTGCTTCTTTCCTCTCTAGACTCACATCCTCCCAGACCCAACAGAAAAGAAATATTTTCAACAATTCCATAAAAGCCCTGAGCCTCACTCTCCTTCGCCTGAACTAAGTCATGTGCCTGTCCCTGCAGCAACCACTCTTGCCAGGGGCTAGAACTACATTCATTGATCAGCTTAGGCCTGCGCCATAGCTGTAGCTCCTGTCTTGGGCCACACCGTGTATTAAGAGTCAGACCTTGGCAGGTTCTTACCAAGTCCCCGAGTGAACACAGTTTCCACCCTCTGAAGGAAGAGTAGCCCCCTCTGCTCAGTAGTGCCTGGGAATGGACTTGCTGCCTCAGCCAATCATTTGAAGTGGCATGCAGCCTAAATGGTCTTAACCTTCCCCTGCTTGGGCTTCTGTTCAAGGAGGCTGCAGTCCCTCCTTTTTCCTTTGTTTGAACTTCAATGACTCAAAGGAGAACCTTTTGTTAATGGAGGCTGGAGTACGGGATGCAGAACCATGTGCCTCTCACTCCACCCCCCCATTCTGTGCTTTAGATGCATCGCCTCTACTGTTCCCAGGGGTTGGAAGCCCCCCTGGGGTTGGGAAGCATTCTGTCTCTTCCTCTAGAAGTCCAGTTTTCCAGCCCTTCTGAATGCAGCCTAGCCATGATTAGATAGATTAGGTAGATCTTTCTGGGCTCCCCTAAGCCTGTATTGTAAGAGGAAGGGGGCTGGATCCATATGAAAAGCCCTCTTCTCCCAACCAGTGAAGCTGTGTGTCCAGTTCCCACCATGAGGTCATGGACCAGGACACACTGGAGGCCATAAACATTTCCATTGCCTGGACGGTCTAAGCACCACGCTTGTGGCAGTTCCTTGTCCTTGTGGGCGAACACCATATCCTTACATGACTCAGCTGAAGGCTCACCTAATGATCTGAGGGCCACACCCAGAGGTCTTGAAGTACCTCCAGAGCAGTGATTCTCTACCCTGGCTGCATTGGAAATCATTTTAAGAAAATTCTGATACCTGAGTCCCACTGTCAGCGCAGGGCTGGGGCATGACCTGAGTATCAGGAATTTTAAAAGCCCTCCAGGTGATTCTGATGTGCAACCAAAGTTGAAAACAACCAATCTTAAGCAGTGGTTCTCAAACTTTGACACACAGAGGAATCATCTGGGGGTCTGGTTCCAGTGGGGATTCTGAGCCCATAGATCTGGGTGGAACTCAAGAGTGTGCACTGCTAACCAGCTCTCAGGTGGTGCTGAGGTTGCTGGTCCCCAGGGGCAGTCAGTAGGTACAGATGGGTCTTTCCCTTGGCAGTGGGTATGTCAAACATGGCCAAATGGTGAGCTGATGCAGGTCCCAGAGAGAGCGCTGGTAAGGGAGTTCTCCAGCACTTCTATCCTCTCTCAGACCCCAGTGTGATGGTCTGTCAGGCATTCTGGGTCACTTCTTGCTGCAACACTTTTACCCTTGGAGAGAAACTAGGCGGGGACAGAGCAGAGCCTCCTCACTATGCAGCCATCCGACGTGCTGCCAGAGAACTGGGACCCTGTTAGGGCCGTAGAAGCAGGTACCCAGCAAACACACTCAGAAGCAGCAGTTCCATGGTCTGTGGGCTCATAGGTGTGGAGACCTTGGGGCTCCACCTCTGCCCCATGCCTGTGCTGGTGCTTCCTGCTTTTGCCAATTGCCTCTGGTGACTCTTTCTTTGATTAACGACTCAGAGTTGCCTGGCATGGATGAAATACTCATAGTAATCAATTCAGTTAACATTTAAAGAGTAAACTATATGAACTAATCACAGCAGTTCTTGGCACATGCTAAGCTGCTGTCATCATTAGGCTTTGGCTCCCTGGAAGGTGGAGTTTGAGAAATCCCCAGTGTCCTCACTTGTTCCTGAGATTTTGCCTCATCAGCACGCCTGCCTTTCTGTGGTCACTTTCCCATTCATCAGCCAAGTAAGGAATGAGTGCAGTGCTCCCTTAATGACTCCACTGCTGTGTTCACTGTTGTGTCTGCAAATGACCCTGGCCAGTAGGAGGAGCACAAGGTTTACATGCTGCACCGTATTCATCATAGTGCACTTTTAAGCACCTGCTGCACACTTGGCACCTGGGGATATACAGAAAGAACCACATTTATTGGTATTGTTCTCAGAGAATTCACACTCTGATTGAGGAAGCCAGCTCTGACCCAGGAGACTGCAAAAGTCATTAATTGTTCAATGTTGCGGGGCCTCTATGTACTATAGCCAACGCCCTGGAGATATTTCAGAAAATGCGGATGTTGCTGCCTTTTTAAGGTCTTCCAAATACAGAGAGGCTGGAATAATTTGGAATATTAGACGTCTTCACGTAACCAGCCAAATGTATGTTCGTATTGCTGCATGTCCTTACTCTCCAAGTGTCGTGTCTCCAGATTACAGCATGGGAAGATATTTACGTCAAACCCAACCAGCCCCCACAGCTGAATCACACAGGAGCACTTTGTCAGAGGATCTTCCCAAATGGCTCAATAAAATCAACTACTTGAGAGTATTTTTGTTTTCTTAGACATTCCAAAGAAAGTTAATAAAGTGAAGGGCCTTCTTCAAAGTGATTATGGGCTTGTTACCTCAGGAATGCTGCCTTTGGATTTTATGTACATCGGGGGTGAGGCTCACTCATTCAGAACATATTTACCAAGCACCTACTGTGTGTAGGTAGGAAGGCTACAGAGATAAGAAGATCTTGTCTCTGCCCTCAAGAAGCACAAGGTCCAGGAGTGGAGATGTGTGTGGAATAATGTGATGACCAGCCAGGGGCTCTGAGGAAGGATGCAGGGTGCCCGGCAAGCACAGAGATTTCCCAGGGTTCCCAGGGTGGTGGTAGAAGTTGCTGTTGCGTGTGGGAGGTGAAGAGCAGGAATTCCCTGCAGGTGTGCAGAGTCTCCGGTGCGACTGTGTGTGGGCAGGTGCAGAGAAGGTGGGAGGTAAGGCGGTTGGGGCAGGAGGGGCCTTCTGTGGTGTTACCATTGCACTTCAGTTTCTAGATCACAAATAAGCAGCACACTGAGAACTCGATGCTGAAAATGTATTTTCAGTATACTTTGTCCTCAGCTCAAACGTGTTTTTTATGTTGTCTGACTAACACATCTTCACAGAAAGAGGAATTTGTGCCAATTTTACAGACCTTTTTTTTTTCCAGAAGTAATTTAATGGACTATTAGGTATCAGACATGAGTCCAAACCACTCATGTCGTAAGCAAGACTGAGGCCCAGAGAGGGAAACGATTCATTCCAAGTCACTCAGCTGGTTAGTAGCTAGTTAGTGGCTGAACCAAGGCTAGCACTGTTCTGTAGATTTATTGCCATATCTGCCAGTGGTGCTGCTGCCCCAAACAACTGGCAGTAGCTTCCTGGAGTCCTGTGTGGGGAGCAATTCTGATAATGATGCTGTGGTTGATTACTGATGTCTGCCAAGGGCAAGCGGTAGGAGAGTGGCAGCAAGGGTACCCAGTGTTGCCATTCCACCTTATCTTTCTTTGTGATGATAAAAAGGAAGTAGCAGAAAAAGCAGAAACTGTGGTTAGTGATAACTTAAACAGTTAGACTTCCAATACATTCATGTAAGTCAGTAACCATTCATTGGGATCTAACATGTGCCCTCAGTGCTTGTAAACACAAAATCTCATCCCACATAGGCTGGCCCATATTACTAAGCTCACAGTCTCAGGGCCAATGCCGTGTTTCATGAGGAATGGCAGCAGCTTGCAACAGAATGGGAAAAATGGGGAAAGTAATTTAACAGATTTATGCTCAGTGGTGCATTTGTAACTGGTTGTCTAAATAAATAATTTTTTAAGTTAACTTAAAAATTAAGTTAGGACCTTTTTAGTAGCTAAACTGGCAAGGTGATTTTAGACCTATAGAGGCATTAAAATAATATTATGTCTGTATCTTTACTCAATTAAAAAAAATAAAGGCAAACAAGTCCACATATAGAATTTGTTTTCACTAATTTTACAGTATTCTCAGATCTTCACATCCAACTCCAAACCTGAATGTTCTCCAATTCAGAAGGATTGCTGGAGCATTCTGGCTTTTGCTTTCAAGAACAAGAAGCTAGTTTGGGGGCTTGTGGCTTAACCCAGGATCAAGCTGGCTGATGGACTATCTGAGAATTGACCTAGAGGCAAGTGAACAGACCAGCAGAACACATTTGTGTGGTGACAAAAGGTGTCATGCATGCCCATGAAGGCAAGTCTTGGCTACTCAGGTCTCCAAAGTGCAAGCCTATCAGGGGCAAAGGTGTAATTTCATTGGATGTCTGGTTCTGTTTTTGTTTTTTTTTTTAATATTTTTATAAATGCAGATACTTGCACCTCTTTATTTCTGTTAGCACGGCCAAAGCCCATTTCCTTCATCATTAGTGGTGTGTTATTTCCAGTGATTCTTGATGCCCCATGTTGATTCATTTATGTGTGTTATTTCTTAGGTCACCTGGTCCTTGAGCAAGGTCTGCCCAGTGCCTTCCAACTGCTAGCATGAATGGGATAAGAGCTCACTCTCCCGGGCTTCTCTGTTCTTTCCTGTGCTGTCCCTCTCGTCTGGGACCTTCCTCTCTTCCCTCTGTCAGAGATAGCAGGGACCTTCCTCATCACAGCTGAGCGGCTTCTCTTTGTATCCCTGGGAGTTGGGAGGATGGGCCAGGGCATGCTGGAGGTGACCAGCCCCAGGTGGCCTGAGGTGGAGTGACTTCTTCCCAGCAGCACGCGCAGAATGCCTCCTGACTCTCAGGGTATTGCCCTCGGGTGTCATTTTGCAGTTTCCACAGAGTTCTGCTCAACTGGAAAGAACTGTGAAGAACCTTCAGTGGTGCAACAAGATCTGTGGCTGCTCTCTTCTGGGTTTGTTTTTTGTTTTGTTTTTTGGTTTTGGTTAAAATCAATGTAAATCATGATGGGGGTTGGATTCTTTATAATGTCACTCTTGGATAGCAAGCAAATAACAGATCACAAACGTGGCACTTACCGCTTTGTAAAGGTTAACTCTGAACAACACACAGCAAAGGAAAGATTTTGGAGTTGCCTAACTTATTGCTGACCCTGGAAAGTAGCTATTCTAAGTAATTTAAGGGCTCAGTTGAACTTTGGGGCATTAATTGTTTGGTTTGACTGCCTTTGTGGCTGAAAATAATTTATTGATGGTGAACCCATCTTTTCTATTTGGTTTAAACAGCCTGAGTGTTTAAAATAGTACATGAGGAAAAGCACATTTTGATATTCTTAAAATCCCAGGAGGTCATGAGGGTTACTCCTGAGGCATGGAGAGACTAACTGGCATGTCGTGTGGGAATCCAGGCAGATTCCCGGCAAGCCCTCAGAGACCCCGGTTCTGTAACCCTGTCCCAGGCCAGTTCAGCGGGGGACTGTTCCCCACCTGGGGCACGGCATGGCGGTCCCTGTGTAAGAGGTAGCAGAGCCAGAGCGTCCTGTGACAGAAGCTCCCTGTGGGCCAGCCCGCACTGACGTGCCTTGCAGCATTGGCTGAGACGTTTGTCTTCCTTGCTGTTCCATGCTCTGTAGGATCCACGGGTGGTCCTCCAGCTCTGACACAGAAATGATGTGGAGACATGGGGAACAAGACCTCAGGAATGACAGAAACGGCCTCTCACAGACAAGCTCTTGGTTCCAGTGGCCCAGCAGGCAGGGCCGGGGGGGGGGGGGGGGGAGATCTTGCAGAGCAGGAACTTTCCCTCAGAGCTGCCCGGGCTCTCACACTCCCCTTCCTCACACTGTCAAGTCAGGACAACCGAGACTCAGGGAGGGGAGGTCACAGCTCCAGACCCCGGGCCCCAAGTCCTGGTCTAATTACAGCCTCTGTCTTGTCTTCAAAAGAAACTATTGGAACCTCTCCTAATTACGAGCAAAATACATTTTCAGTCAGAAAAGCTGTAAAACTTAGAAAAGCACAAAAGGGAAGGTTAAAATACATATAATTCTGTGACCCAGAAATAGCTGCAGGTCACGTGTTTTTGTGGTTCTTTTTGTATTTCTCTTATGCACCCAGAGACTTTAAAAAAATAATGGGCTTTACTGCACACAATTTGTTATAGCATGCTGCTCATCAAAAGAGAGTCCATGGGCAGCGTCATTGCCATCACCAAGGGACTTGTTAGAAATATAAGACTCTTGGGGCACTTGGGTGGCTCAGTTGGTTAAGCGTCCAACTCTTGTTTTCAGCTCAGGTCATGATCTCATGGTTCTTGAGTTCAAGTCCTGCATCAAGCTCTGCATGGAAAGCACAGAGTCTGCTTAAGATTCATTCTCTCTCTCTCTCTCTTTCTCTCCCTTTCTCTCTCTCTCTCCCTCCCTCCCGCCACTCCCCTACTTGTGTGCTGTCTCTCTTAAAAGAAATAAACTTTATAAAAAGAAAAAAAAAAAGAAATACACGACTCTCAGGCCCCAACCCAGACTTCAGCAGAGTCTGTTCTACAAGCCTTCAGATGACAGGTCTGCGCAGCCGCTTGTGGAAGCACTGCCATCAGCCACTCCCCACCCCTCACCCCCAGGCTGCAGTGCACTGGGGGCACTCTCCTATGTCAATCACTATTCTCCTGTAATGTGACTTTTTGTGACTATGGATAATTCCCTCATATGGCAGTATCCCAACACCATCACCCATCTCGGGTTGATGAGCCTTTCGAAGTGTTCCCAGGGTGCTGCCATTAACAGATGCTTGATGATCTCCTGAAGGCAGGTTCCCCAAAGCACAGTTACTGGATCTGCAAGGGTTTTGAGGGCCACCAGACTGCCAGCCCAGAGAAGATGTAGCTTGACTGTCAGTTGAACTCTCGAATGCTTCTTAGGAGGCAACTGCTCTCGGGGAGAGCTCACACCTGGGTGAGGTACAGGCCTTGATTTGAGTCAGATTTTCCACTTCCTGGTTCTGTGATCGTGGACTGGTTTGTTTTCTCACCTGCAAAAAGGAGATTTACCGTTTAATTCAGAGGGGATTGTGAGCCTTGAATGAGAATATAAACCATCTGGGACCTGGGACCTGCTTTATTCTCTTCCTTCTGAATGAAATGAGCCCAGGGGCCTGACACAAAGCCCTTTGGTTTCCTTGCTTGAAAATTTTTCTGTTGGGATTTCTAAACTGCATTGTAATAGGAATGCATCAGGAGTGTTACTGACCTTTTAGTTTGGTTCTCCCATGTCCCAAGGGGTGTATGGCTTGGGTACTCCAAAGGACAAGGAGAGTGTCAAAGAAAGGAAATTCCTGAGCATTTTTCTTGAAATTGAGCAGAGATTTAAGAGGTACAAACTGTGCCGTGGAGAGCACACTGGGAGGAGGTGCAGAGGCGGGCGTGTGCAAGCAGGCTGGAGTGCATCTTCCTCGCCTGCTCCTCAGTGTACCTCTCTGTCCCTGAGACATCCAGCACCGCGACCCCATGATGGGCTCACATAGCAAGTGGCAGGGTGGGCTCCAGTCTCAGTGTGGCTGATGGATGCCGGCCTCAAGCATGAGTGGGTTGCTGCTGTGGGTGGGTCCCTCTGGGTTTGACCAAGCTCATGCCTCTGGAGGAGTGCTGCTCACTGGGACATCAGAGAATCAGCCTTGAGGCTGTCTCTGACCTTCAGTAGTTCACTCTACCACCTGAGCCCGTGAACTGCCTACAGGAGACACAGGAGACCCCTCCCCCATGTTGTCCCTCTTCTGGGAAAAGACTATTCTGTTAGCAGCCAACTCCTCCTGCCAGCATTGAGGCAGCTGGCCTTCAGCCTCTAAAGTGCACAAAGGCAAGTATATATATAAAAACCTTCAAAGGTCTTAGTGATTGTTTTCCAAGTTCTCTAAAACTCACTACTTTCTTTTATCACTATCAAGAGACAGTGGTCAGGCTTTAATGTTTAAATTATGAACCATCTGACTAGAATTTTATATAGATGTATTTTGGAAAACAGAAAAGCAAGCTAGGACATTCTTAGAACCATCTTCAGAAGTCACCCCCTCCCCCTTGCTGCCCACTTGCTCCTTGGTTTCAGTGATAATACAGAATCACACCTGTCATCTAGAGCCTTCTGCCAGCCCTCCAGGCGTTGCCTGGAAACTGCTGATTGTCCCGGGTTAACAGCCTTTAGACTCTGGACAGAGTTGAGGCAGGTGGCACTGCGAAGCTGGGTTGCTGGGGTCCATTGCTTGTAAATGGCTCAACTGAAGGTATCAGAGAGGACATCACCAGGGAGGGCAACTTTGTGCCTGGGAGAGCCCGGGGAGCCTCATCACACAGGCTGCAATTGGTGATTTCTCTCCAGTGGTGTGGTCTGTGCACCTGCCAGGTGTGGTGTCTAGCAGGGAGTATTGGGAATCCTCTCACCCTACAGGGAGCAGGGTGAGCAGGTGCCCCACTCCCAGAAACATTTGGAAGGTCCCAGGAAAGCATTCACAAAACATATCATGGATCCAGGATAACATGATAAGCCTTTAAGAACAAATAACAAGAAAGCCAGAGCTAAGGAACACATGTTCGGTGGCAGAGATGAGTGTGTCCCCTAAGTGACCCCTCACTCCACAGGTAGTAAGTGCACTTCAAGGAGGGCAGGACTGAATGGATGTGCTGTGTGTCCCTGGTGCTGGAAGGAGAGGGAAGCGTAGGACTTGGCTGTGTTAGGCTCAGAATTTGTTTGGGATTTTTTCAGCATCAGATCTTATTTCTCCCCGGGATCAGCCCTTAACCTAGATAGGAAATGCAACCTTATCCCGTCATTGCCCTTTGCCTGCTTCTGTGGCGAACCCAGTAAAACAAAGCCCAGGTTTGTCATTTTTCATCCTCAGCAATTTGGCAGCGACTCCATTCAGAGGGAGGCGGGTAACAGCTCCAGACCAACTGCCTGCCGTGTCAGGTCATCTCCACACGTGGCCTTCCAGAGTTGGGGTGAATGAAGCAAGTGTATGTGTTTCTTAGCTTTTACTGCTCTGTGCTTCACACCTCCCTCCTGAGTGGCTGTGGTCCGCAGAGGCCCCACTTTCTCATGCCTGAGGAGGTGGGGGTGCTGCCAGGCCCAGTGATGCTGCTTGGGGAGACAGAGAAGAAGGCTCTGGATCAGCACCCAGTGGTGTCCACTGTGGAATGTGGGGGATGGGACAGGGAAGGCCCTCTCTTCTGGCCCTCTCTGCTGCTGGTTTCCAGCAGGATGAAAGTGCAGGAGGCTTACTCTACATCCAGAGGGTGGCTTCCTTTTAGCAGCGCCTCAGGCCTGAGCCCCCAGGTGGGCTTCTGAGCGCAGAGAGATGGGGGGAGGGGAGTGCCACAGGGACCACCCCTGGGGCCAAAGAATAGACTCTCAGAGTCTATTATCACGTGTTCTAGTAAGTTTATGACCTCCTTCCTTACAGATGTTAATTTATCTCCTGGGATTGTGGCCCCACCCCTGCCCCTGCCCTGAGCCTCACTCTCTTCTTTTGTTCCAAAGGGACAGCAACCCAGCAATTTAGGATTCCTTGTGAACCCAGGCCTTTGTGCTGTGTAAAGCCCTGCGCATGGACGTCCTCATCATTACTGTGTCATAAAAATCTTTTTACTGATAATTACTCAACCTCAGTGTCTGAGTCTGCCTATTTTGCGTGGGCCAGAATGAGGGGTGGTGTTATGTCTCCTTATTAATAGTCCTTGGAGCATGACTTCCTACCAAAAGAAAAAAAAAGAAAAAAAAAATCTCAGCTCTGCATCTGCCGTGCTGCAGAAGTGCCAATCACATATGTAACATCCCAGATAAATTAAGCTGTAAGAACTTGCTTCGTGTCATTATTCTTGGTATATGTGCATTTAAAAAGAGAGCTTATTATCTCAGTAAACTGATGAAGTTAAACATGAACCAGCCTGGGATCCAGTGCCCCGTTTGTCAGGTGTGTGTGCAGTAGTCTGCACAAGGTGCACCTCTCCAAGACTGAAGGTTTTAAGTTACATAAGTTACATCCTGGCAAGGTATCCCCAGCACTAGAGTGAATTTGTATTATATTTTTCCAAGAATTATGCAAATACAATTTCTAAATTAAGGCTGCAAAGTTCGAAGCTCTTATGCTTACCTATTTTTGAAATAATGGCTTTGTAAAAGTCCCTAATAGAATTTTTTTTACTCTAATAACCTGAGAATTCTAAACTAATGTTCTTCAAATCTCCTGTGAAAGCATTCACTCCTGGATGTGTGAAAATAGGTTCCTCCTGTGAGAGCTGTCATGCATCACAGTCTGAGGCATGAGATTTATTGAGTATTTGTGTAGGCTCAGGCTTCATGTGTGAACACAGGTGCATGTGCACGTATCTACATATATACACCGCACTGTATGCATTCCCAGCTAAGTAGCTTATCAGCTTGCCCATTTACAAGAATTCAGAATACCGTGAAATCAATTGTTATATAAGTTTCAGAAAATGGTGTAGTTTATCTTACGTAAGGTACTTGTTTATATGCTTATAAACTGTGCTATTTTTCGTGTTGATGATGGAGTTTGTTTGGATGAAGCTATGTTGTTTATTTGTAAAGAAACAGCCCAGTGAATTGTGGCTCACTGCCTCATTCTTTCCAGATGCCCTTGCTGTTCCTGCCCAGCCTATAGCCAAAGGGAAGCTTGAGGATGGGAACAAGGCATCTGGAGCAGGGATGTCCTCTGCATCCATATTCCTTTACTCCCGAAGACCGTTGAACTTCTGCTCTGCATGGTTGTCCCTAAGAAATGTCTAAAGGAAGACAGTGGACAAGCAGAACCCAGGCTGGAGAAATGTTGCATAGTTTAGCTAAGTGGAGTGCTAGATGGCCTTGGGATCTGAATGGGTAGTTGATGCTGTCTCATTTTTATCAGAGATTAGACAGATTCATTTTTCTAGTGAGTATTATAAGTGCCTCTGGTTCATTTGTTCATTCATTCATTCAGCAGTGTTTATTGAGTACCTATTGTATGGCAGTACCATCCCGGTACATATTCCTTATCCTCAAGGAGTTAGTCTTCAAGTTTTACACACTTCACAAGACAGGGGATGATTTGCCTCTCTAGGTCAAGCCTAATTTTAGTTTTTCATGAGATAAGCGAGTCCAGGATACTGGGAACTTCAAAACTGACCACCCAGTATGCTCTTTTACTCTCTCCTCTTGCTCCATTCAGAGCAGTATGACTCAGTATCCGAGTTCTCTGGTTTTAGCCCTTTGCTTGTAAGACTTCTTGGCTTTCTTTTCCCCCCAAATGTCAAATTAGATCTATCCCTTTCTCCTCCCTGTCCTTTCTGACAGTAGACAGAGAAGGTTTTGTGCACTCATATCTAGGTGTCTGCTTTTTTTTTTAAAGGGTAGGAGGTCCTCTAAGCACTTCAAGAGAAATGGCTGGCTGTGGTGAGTCCAGCGTTGACACCCCTGTCACTTTGGGGTGGATGCAGTGGTCAAGTCCTTTGCTCTGGAGGATAATAATATCTATCATGAATCACTAAGCTGCCACAATTTTTGAAGAGTGATTTCTCACAGGAACTTTGCGAGCATTACACATCTCATTTGCCTCAGTAACGTGAAACTTATTTTTCTAAAAAAGGTACAGGCAGATCCTGGTGTGACTCACTAGAGAACAATAGTTAAGTCACAGTTTATTTTCATCTTTTTCCCCGAGAAAAGGAAAAATTGATTAAACGTATAGGAATGTAAGCAGGCTTAAATCTATAAAGCAGAACTGGATCAAAGAGTCATGCAAACACAGTTAAGATTAAAATTGGCAAGTTCTATGAACAAAAGGTGCGTTGCGGAGGTCCTAGGTCATCCTGAAGGGGCACATCAGTCTTCTTGGGGAAGCAGAATTGAGGTTGACATCGCAAGGATAAGTAGGAGTTAATAAGAAAAAGGTAGGGTGTGAGGGCAGGGAAGAGCATGTTTGAAGCAGAGGGAACATCTGCAAAGGCCCTGGGCCAGAAGGAAATGGAATGTTTTAGGGAGGGAGAGCAGGCCAGGGCACACATTTGTGCTACTTGTACTCAGGGCCTGTGGCTGAAATCCAGACTGCCTCCCCCTCTTGTCCACATTGAGATTTACCCACATGAGTATTGCTCTCCATCCCTCCAATCCTACCCACACCTCCAGCTTTCATCTAAGATCATACCCGTCTTCTTTAATATTTTAGTGTGGAATTGCTGGAGACAAATTTTATCATGTCTTCTTTTCCAAAAACCTCTTTGTTTCACCTTTTTTTTTTTCTAGTAACACTTTTTTTATCCAGGAGTTTTGATGACATGTAATTTATATACCATAAACTTCACCTGTTTAAAGTACACCATCGACATATATTTCTAGTAGTGCAACTATGAGCATAATCTAATTTCAGAACATACTCATCTCACCCAAAAGAAACCTTGTGCCCATTAGCAGTCACTTCCTACTCCACCTCTCCACACCCCCCCCCCCCCCCCCCGGCCCCCCCCTCCACAGCCCTAGTCAATCACTAATCTATTTTCTGTCTCTAGGGCTTTGTTTGTTCTGGATGTTCCATAGTGTTTGTGTCTGGCTATTTTAACTGAGCAGAGTGTGTTCACGGCTGATCCATACTGTAGCATGTATCAGTACTTTGTTCCTTTTTGTGGCCAAATAATATTCCATTATGTGAATATGCCACATTTTGTATCTGTTGATCAATTGGTGAATATTTGGGTTATTTCTATGTTTTGTTTTTATAAATAATGCTGTGAACATTGGTGTACAAGTTTTAATGTACACTTTTTTCATTTTTTTATTGTTATAAAATATACATAACAGCAAAGTTCATCATCTTAACCATTTTTAAGTGTACAGTTCAATGGGACTAAGTACATTCATATTGTTGTACAACCATCACCACCATCTATCTCCAGAATGCTTTTCATCTTTTTTTCAAGTTTGTTTATTTTGAGAGACAGAGAAAGAGAGAGAGAGAGCACACTTGCACAAGCAAGTAGGGGAGGAGCAGGAAGAGAGGGAGAGAGAGAATACCAAGCAGGTTCCTCACTGTCAATGCATAGCCTGATGCGGGGCTCTAACCCATGAACCGTCAGATCATGACCGGAGCTAAAGTCAAGAGTTGGACACTTAACCATCTGAGCCACCCAGGCGCCCCAAGAATGCTTTTCATCTTGTAAAACACAAAGTATATAGCCATTAAACAATCACTCCCCATTACATCTTCCCTCAGACCCTAGAAACCACCATTCTACTTTGTCTCACTATAATTTTGACTCTTCTAAGTAGTGGAATCATACAGCATTTGTCTTTTTGTGACTGGCTTGTTTCACTTGCATA
>NW_026059409.1:0-69704 GCF_023721935.1 Panthera uncia
GGAAATGGTAAAACAAATTATGATATATCTACATAATGGACTATTAGCCAGTTATTAAAATTTATTTTTACTTGGTTATATACTTGATTAACATACTTAGCTATCACATGGAAGATACTTGTGTTATAATGTAGTTGCAAAAAAAAAAAATCGGGACTCAGAATTGTGTATTTGGCTTCATCTCAACTATGCAGAAGACATTTGGTTTTGCAGGCTAACTCCAATGCCTTTTTTTTATAAAAGAAAAACTGGAAGGAAAACAATAAAATGGCAACAGTGATTCCTTTGGGATTGGAATTACTGAGGGAGGGAGGGGCAGAGAAAGAGGGAGACACAGAATCCGAAGCAGGCTCCAGGCTCTGGGCTGTCAGCACAGAGCTCGATGCGAGTCTCAAACCCATGAACTGTGAGATCATGACCTGAGCCAAAGTCGGAGTCTTAACCAACTGAGCCACCCAGGTGTCCCAAATGTTTGTGGTTTTGGACTGCATGGTTCTTTGATTTTCCTTGGCAGCATGGAAAGGCCTTGCTATAGGAACAGAGGAGTCTCATGTACAGGTGGGGTTTCAACCAGGAAGGCAGAGCAGGAGGACCAAGAGATGATAGCCCTGGGGGTGCGGAAGAGAACAGTTGGGGTAATATCCATGGGGATCAGGGCTGCAAAGGATACATGCTGTGCAGGTATGACTCTTAGGACAAGAGAACAAAGAGCAGAAGGTCCCTGGAAGGCGAAAGAGCAAGAGGTTCGGAAACAGGGAGCAAGACCAGGGTGGGAAAGAGATGGGAAGAGAGAGTGGGTACTGTAGATTAATGCATTTGAGGTAGATAGAGCAATCCAAGGTTGTGACAAATCACTATGGGAGTTGATGGATTAAGATATTATCAAGCAACTACTATGTAGCAGCACTGTGCTAAGTGCTGGATATGTAACAAAAATGTTCAAAACAGATACAGACTCTGCCCTCTGGGAGTCATGCTCTGCTGGGGCAGTTCAGTATGGAACCAAAAATGACCCCCTACAAAGTGTGATATGTGCTCTAAAGAAGAGGTGCAAGTGGGAAATACAGGCCAGAAAAAAAGACCAAAGGAACTGAAACTCAAGTTAAAACCTGAAGGATGAAAGGGGTGAGGGTAACGTGAAGGGCAGGGGCAAAGCATTCCAGGAGAGGGGGCTGCTCAAGCAAGCACATCAAAGGAGGTAAGAAGTTGAGCTTTTTGGAAACTGGAAGAAGAGCAGTTTGGCTGCTGTGCGGTGAGCAGATGGTGGCACTGAAAGGAAGTCTATGAAAGACATGGGCAAGGAACAGACCAGACCCTCTTAAGGGATTTGGATTTTCTCCTGACTGGATGGAAGCTACAGAAGGGCTTTGAAAGAGGGAAATGACATGGTCACTCATGATTACTGGAGGAGATTGGGAGGGACAGGGGCTGAGATCTGGATACTGCTGGACAGCCAGCCAGTGGAGAAAGTCCCTCAGGAATAGGGTTCATGTGGCCTCTGACTGTGAGGTGGTTCAGTTTGACCCCTGTCACCAAGACTCACCGGGCAATAGGCCTCTTGTCATGAGAAGGATAGTATCGCTTTTTCCTAGATGGTTCCTGGCTGTTCCTTGGCTCTAATTCTC
The DNA here is from genome assembly GCF_023721935.1 of Panthera uncia. Taxonomy (NCBI): domain Eukaryota; kingdom Metazoa; phylum Chordata; class Mammalia; order Carnivora; family Felidae; genus Panthera; species Panthera uncia. Next base: position 1,626 of record NW_026059409.1, read on the forward strand.
TGCCCAGGTAGGGATGCCTATACCTATGGGGTCTGAATTTTTGGAACCCAAAGAAAGACAGGCAGTTTGTCTTATGAAGATCCAAGAGCAGAATCCTGGGATGAAACACTAGACTTAAATACTGTTGTTTTCTGATAATTCCATAGGATTCCTCTTCTGGAGTGTGGGAAGGGCTACTCCTCCTTTCTTTTCTAAACTAAAAGGCAGTTTTCAGTTTGCAGAATTAGTTGCCACTTTTAGAAAGGCAGCCTGTTTTGGTGCTGAGGGTGCAGACTGGGGGTTCAAATCCTAGTTCTGCCACTACTTCCTGCATGAGCACATTACTTGCCATTTTCATGCCTGAGTCTTTTCATCCACAACATGGAGATAATAGCAGAACCTCATGTGTAAAGTGGGGGTAATGGCTGGTCTCAGCTCAGGGTTCTTCTGGGAACTGAATGATTTAAACGAGTGATTAATTGCAAATGGCTTAGAACAGTGCTTGGCATTTGATAAAAATGTGTCCCCAGATGAGGTGCAGTATACTTAGAAATAGTATAGTCTTTCTTTTGCCAGATCAGTGAGGTTCTCAGGGATAGCTGTGAAAGGTTTCCTGAGACTTGGAGAGGGAAGGAGGGAGGGACAGAAATAAAACAACAGCTATGCTCTTAGCTTTATGGTTGTCTGTACAGGCTTCTAGAAACTGTACATGGTTCTCGTTTTCCTTTGAATCTTTAGGAAAGCCTTGCTAATATTTTTAGACTTTTCTCCACCCAGCTTCAAGGTTTGGTCCAAGAAGCATTAAGGAGGGAAAGAATTCTCTTGAGCCACATGGCAGGGCCCTGGGGACTGGAGTTCTCAGCAAGAAGGTGCAAGTGCCTGGGAGGTGGGAGAGGGGACATTTTTAAAGGATGAAGGTGACTGCTCTACTAGGTAACAGATAATTTCCCATTTCCCTAACCTATTCACATAGTTCCCTACCACTTTTTAAAAAATGTTTACTTATTTTTGAGACAGTGCGAGTGGGGAAGGGTCAGAGAGCAAGAGAGACAGAGAGAGACAGAGACAGAGGATCCAAAGTGGGCTCAGCAGCAGCAAGCCCGATGCAGGGCTCGAACTCACCAACCATGAGATCATGAGATCAACCAACTGAGCCACCCAGGCACCCTCCCTAACACTTTCTATTTTGGATGTTGACACCATGTTCGTTCTTTCTCAGCCTTAGCTAATCACCAAGAACTTTGGCTTTTGTTCTCTCAAAACCAACAGTAACTTCAAAAGCCACCCACAGTGCACGCAAATAAAGCTAAAGGCTTAAGATAGTCTGGAACAAATAAAATTCTAAGGTGGAAAGGTGACTTACAGAGTCGATAAATATTTAGTAGTTACAACCCCCAAAAATGTGATTTTGAATAGGAAGGAGCAGAGACTTAAGGTGAGAGAAGGGTGTGTAGATTTGCTTATAGTTGTTCAGTTTAGTTTGAGGATTTTGAAAAGAGGACACACACCAAAGTCATTGTCCTGAGGGTGATGAGTCATCTATTTTGAATGCAGGTGATTAACTTGGGGTCTGTAGACTGATTCCCAATATATATTTATTGCTTTCATGCAAGAAATTTATAAAGCTCTTAACCATCAAAACGGTGCCTTTAAGCAAATAGCTTGTGCTAAAAGGATTATAAAAAAATTTTAAAGGCAACTTCTCTTTATATGCTCAAGTGAGTGGGATGTGTCTTTAGCCTTTTTTCCCTGTCTCTTCTTGTATTTGGGATTTTGATCCCACTTAAAGCCAAAGGTGTAGAATGCCTCTTCCAGGGTTCTACCCTGGCTCTTCTGCAACTAGTCGTGCAGATGTCGGCTTCTCGGGTCCTCAGTTGTCCGTCAGGATGTGGTGCAGATTCCGGGTGGTCCCCACATAACAGCGCCGTCAATGATAATTCAGACGTCAGATAACACCCTCTGAACGTTAACTTTTTCTCTTCTAGCTGGAGTGTGAAAGTTTCTCGCGTGTAAGCTGTAGTGGCCTAGGTCTCTGCGGGGATACAGTTCACGTTCATCTTCCTCCTTGCGGGAAAAGCTCCCTGCTCTTGCTCCCTGCAATCAGCAGACCAAGACTTCCATGAGGGCTCTTTAGTTGATTAGCTGAGCGACCACCCGAGGCCAGCACGTTTCCTAAGACGATCTCCTTAAAAGGACCAGCCTGTCTTTAAAAGGAAAAAAAAGGGGGGGGGGCAGGGGGTAGCCAGCGAGCCTGAGAAGTCATCAGCAGCCTTTCTTCCCACACTTGTGGTATCACAACAATGATTCACCTCAACACAGGGCGGCAGCTTCCCTAATTAGCCTGGAGACGCTCCGGACCCACACGGTTATAAAAAACCAACTTTTACTTTTATTCAAATGTACAGTTCCCACCCACTGCGCCCACTCCCTCCAGCCCCGGGCCCGCGGGCCGCCTGCTTTGCCGGGCGGATCAGGAGCCCCCTAGGCCCCGCGCCGTCGGGCCGCGAAGCCCCCTGGTGACCTGGAAGGTTGAGGCTGGAGTTGGGGCCGAATCCCTCTCGAGGGTATTCAAGTGAGCCGGAACGTGAACGCCTCGTCCTCCAGGCCCGTCGGGGTCGCTGGTGGACCCCGGCCTCGCCAAGGTAGGGGTGGCCTGGCCCGGAGCCCCGACAGCGTCGCCGAGTGGGCCGGCCAAGGCGGGGCGGCGGGAGCAGCCGCGGGGTGCGCAGGGGTCCCCGCCCGGCGCGTGGGGACAGCCTGGGCCCGCCGGCGCCTTCCCCCACGAGCTGTGGGCAGCGACTCAGGCTGTTGGGTGGCGGCGGCGGCGGCGGGAACTGCGCGCCGCGGGGGAGGTGCGCGCGGCGGCCGCGGGCGAGCGGAGCCGCGCGGCGTCCGCCCCCGCCGAGCCGAGAGGAGCCGAGCGGAGCCGGCGCGCCCGGGGCTGGGAGCGCGCGCCGAGGCAGGCTGAGGGCCGGCAGCGGGAGCGTCGCGCCCGCGCCCCGCTCTCAAGACCCCGACCAGGGCCGTGGCGAGGCCAGCTGACACCTGCTGCGTCGGGCCGCGGGCCGCAGCGTTCCCGCGCGGGTGCCGGAGCGGTTTCGGGCGGGGGCCGCCGGGCGCGCGCGCCCACGGCAGGAGCGTTCCCCGCACGCTGCGGACGGTGTTCCTCCAGCGCTTCGCCGAGCCCGGGCCACGCTCCTGAGCCAGGTACCCGGGCGGTCTGCAGCGGGCTGGCCTCGAAGCGTGCGTGGGCTGGCGACCGGTGGCGCGGGGAGACCTGGGCGGGGGCGGCGCGGACCCAGTAGCGCCCCGACGTCTGCCCAGGTGTGTGGCCGGCCAGGGCAGAGCCCACGCGGCCAGGTGCCCCTCGGACTGGGGGTTGGGGGGGGGGGGGGGGCCGCGTGGGGCAGCGCGGGCCTGGGCGGAGATGAGCCAGACACGCTCACGCAAGTGCCCAAAGTTTCCCTTTGCTCACTTTGCTGGACTTAACTTTGAATTGTGAGGTGAAGCATAGCAGTTTCAAGCTTTAAGAGGGAAGTCGATCTTGCTGGGTCTGGATCGTTAGTATACGAAGTATTTGTGCCTGCTGTCTCTAAAGGCCATGGCAGGAGAAATTAGTGGACAAAGTCACTAAATGCCTTTTTTATGTGTTAGTTAATGGTTTATTTGTAGACAGGTTTTAGGCTTCGGTTACAAGCCACCAGTAAGGGATTCTGGGTTCCATGTAAGAAATATTCAAATTGGGGGGCGTTGTCTTAAAAAAATTATAGTTGACATGCAATGTTGTATGAGTTTCCAGGGTATGATTTGACAGTTCTATAAGTTACGCAGTACTCACCACAGTGTTCAAAATTTTAATCAACAACATATATCTTGAACAGATGCTTCATATCTGGCAGGGCTTTAATTTGAGGTTAATAACAGCATAGGTAGTTACTCAAATGAGCTAACATTTGGCTTTGAAATGCAGGGAAAAAGGAATGCCACCGTTTGAATCGGACTTGTGTAGGTACAGGCTGACAGCTGGCATCGTGTCACTGCTGAACACTTAATTTTGAGCCAGGAAATCTCTCCAGTGAGAGACAAGCAGCTGTGTGATCTTTTCAGAGGATCACCCCATACCTTCTCAAGCTATCTTAAAATATCCTCCCTTATTCAAGCCTGCAAGCTTTCTTCATTTACATAACGCAGGCAGTGGACCATGGAATAGAATCTATTTAGACCCCTGGTATTCAATCTGGAACTCAGTCACCTCATCCCCCACACACCTGGAATTATGGAGCAGGGGGGTCACTCCTGAGAGCCCTTTGAGGTTATAAAATTGTGGGGGGAAACATCTGGAGAGGGCCCCGCAGTGGTGTCTGGGATCCCTGCCTTTGGGAGCTGGTGGAGAAGGGTTGAACTGGCTGGCTTCCTGGCTCTGCCCCAGTCCTGTGCTGAGCCATGTTGGAGCCTGAGGCAAAAGGAAAAATCACTAATCTGGATCCTGTCTTTAGTTAAAATTGTAATATTTAGCACGACATAGATTTTGTGTTTATTTTGACGTTTTAAAACACTGCATTAAGACGTTTGCCTTGTGGAGCTTTTGGTCTCCCTTTAAATTTTGCATCTGAGGTGAATGCCTCACTTGCCTCACCGTAGTTCTAGACCTGCCTGTGAGTCCAGGTGCTTAACTTCTGCAAGCATCAGTTTCCTCACCTATAAAATAAAAAAAAAAGTAGACCCTCCATGGATGCTGTACAACTAAAGCGTAGCATCTGGCTGTTTACATAGGACTAGGCATATGGGAACCATGAAAGGGTGGCTGTCCTATTTGTATTTTCCCGAATCTTCCTGAGTTTTGGTTTGCACTCAGCAAAATGGGAGTAATAATAGCCAATTCACAGGGATGCTGTCAGGGTTAAATGAGAGAATGTGTGTGAAGGCGCTGGCCCTCCTGGAGGGTAAGTTTTCTGTGATGGCTTGGTGGGCCCCGGATTTGCCTTGCAAGGTCACAACCACTTGCTTTCCCCTCTGGACGTTAGCCTTGTGCCTTGTCATGCACAGACACTCATAAATTCTGTTTGTGTTGCATTGAGACCCCACAGAAGCTTTTGAATCAAAGTAGAGATGTTTCTTGCCCAGGACTTATTTTGGAGTGGTGAAGTTCACCAGCCACAAGTTGTAGTTAGCAAAATGTTTTATAAATGAACTTAATTTTGCTACTCCAAACAAACGACTTTGGTTCCCTTTTGGTATATTTGGTCCTTGTTTATGATTGTGATTTTCCTGAGCCTAAGTCAAGTGATATTATCTCAGTCGCTAGCTTAAGGCAGCTTGGTCCCTTGAGAGTCAGTCTCTCAGTCTCTCTAGGTTACTCTTGGGGGCCCCTTCTCCCCACAGGTGGTCTCTGGGCACCAGGACAAGGTTGGCATCATGTAAAGGTGTGTGGGAGAGTGGCCTCTTGCTGGCCTTCTATTCCTCTTGCTGATGCATTTCCCATCACCACCACTGAGCCTTCTTTCCCTCCTCCACTGAGTGTGGTCCAGCTGGGTGTCACTGGGGTGAGCTACAGCTGGGACCTGGCTCCTGCAACTGGCTGTGAGGTCGGCACACTCTGGATCTCTTCTAGGTCTCTCCTGGGCACCCGAGAAACTTCCCGGATCATGTGGCACTATGTTAGGCTTCCATTTCTGCTCTACTGCGTGGTCCTCAGTGTTCCCCAATAGGAAGCAGGACAAAAACTTCCCATGTTTTGTGTTCCCCTCAACCTTCCATGGATTTTTCTTCCCTCACCACCTCTTCTCTAGGTGGTGCAAAGCGGTGGGGGGCGGGGGAGGGTGCTCAGTCCCTTCAGCTTCCCCTTTTCTTAGTACTGGAAGAGTGTTTTTTTTTTTTTGAGATTTTATTTTTAAATAATCTCTACACCCAACATGGGCTCAGACTTACAACCCTGAGGTTGAGTTTCATGCTCCACTGACTGAGCCAGTCAGGCACCCCAAGAGCTTTTTTTTTTTAACCTGTGGGGCAAGAGTCTTAAGTCATATCTTCTGTTCTCTGTGCACTATGACTTAGAATAAAAAAAGAATTAAACATCATCTCACCTCCCCACACCCCCCCACCTTTGAAAAATCAGATGCATCCTTTTTTTTTTTTAATTTTTTTTAACGTTTATTTATTTTTGAGACAGAGAGAGAGACAGAGCATGAACGGGGGAGGGTCTGAGAGAGAGGGAGACACAGAATCCGAAACAGGCTCCAGGCTCTGAGCTGTCAGCCCAGAGCCCGACGCGGGGATCGAACTCACAGACTGCGAGATCATGACCTGAGCCGAAGTCGGAGGCTCAACCGACTGAGCCACCCAGGCGCCCCCAGATGCATCCTGATGAGGTGGGAAGGAGGCAGGGAAGAACAAACTGGGAAAATAGGGAAAAAGTTCCCTTCCTCTCCCTGCTGTCCGTCTTTCTGGCCACGCTGACCTGGGTTATGGGCACTGGACTTCTTAATACATGAAAAAGACTGGGAAAGATATAGAACCTGCTGGAAATACCAGTCACAGGCTGAGAGGAAATGGGGAAAGAGCAGCTTTGAAGCTTTGTTGGTGGGTGGGAGAAGAGACTAGTTTTCTGCTACACATTACTGAGTCCAGCCCAGTAAACCAGTTTCAGGTGGATTAATGTCTTTCAAACCATTACCCCCTATTTATGCTGCTGTTTCTTCATCATCAGAATGATCCACTGTGTGCTTTGCATTTACTAAAAGCATAAGAGAAACAGAAAAATCCAAGTCATAATTAGTTGCTTCTTCAGGGTGCTTAGGAATTATTTGAAGAATAAGATTAGCCTTTAGGAAGTCTAAAGCTGTAAACCCAAGCTCTGGGTTTTGTTTTCACACTCAGTGGTTGGAAGGTGAAGTGGTCAGGGAAGGCTTCTTGGAGGGGGTGACTTTAAGTAACATTAAGACTTTGCCACATGGATGTGAGATGAAAGAGAGCTTTCCATGAGAAGGAGCTCTTGAGTGCCTAGAGACAGAAAGGCCTTCCCAGGGGTGGCCTTTCAGGATGTGCTCATGGCTTGACCCTTCTTGGTGTCATGTTTATCCCTTTTGTTGTCTAGGTACCTGTAAACACTGGCACAGTTACTGTCATCTGTAGGTAGGACAACAGGAGTGGTCAGCTCTCTAAATTCCTTGTGTTTTCCCAAACTAATGGAAATCAGAGGTGTTTTCATCTACCCTGTTTTCTTAGATATTTGCACCTGGAAAATAATTTCAAACTTTTGGGTCAGGTCAGTGGTCCTTGAGATATGTTTGTGATTCTGATGAGTTAGTTACCTTGGAATTCTTTGTATTGCTTTAACGTGCTATAACCCATAATTCTGAGCTCAGTGGGTCATGAACCAGAAGATGCCATGTGAGTACTCATGGAATTTAGTGGCTAATAGACAGGGAACAGTGAGACAGGTGTGACCATGCACCCAGGGGCTCCTTCTCATTGGTGTCAACCCCTGACTCCATGCAGACACTTGTACTTTTCAGATGCAGATTCCTGGTAGGAAGGACTCTCAAATATTTTTCTTATGATTAAGGTATCTGTGAAAAGAAATTACAGAAGATCTTTTTGAAAGGTGAGGAGTAGACAGTTATTTAGTTGCTCAAGCCTCTTCCTATCCCTGGTGTGTGAGGCTAATTTGTAAATGTATGAAATTTGAGAACTTCTGGAATACTTGGCCTCACGTCTGAGGTCCATTCACCAGTCTCTGCATCCTTTCTGACCCCCAAATTCTCGTGTTTGTGGGAGGCAATAGAAGCATTAGCTGTGGTGTGCGATTTTCCCAAGAAACTGCTCTCTGAATGTGGCATATGAAAATGTCAGAGGTGTTTTGCTTTCTTAAAGTAAGTGATCCAGCCAAGGGGGGCAGTCAGGGCGCTGGTTTCAGCTGTGGCACTTAAGAGTCCCTGTGACCTCAGGCACCCCAGAGAATGGGGGGGGTTTACTCATATGCACACACACACACACACACAAGCATTACTTGAGGTATTGTATCAGCAGAAGAAATGCTTCATAAATTATTTATGACTATTCTTCCATTTCCTTTCTTAGAACGTGAAGGGTACTTATTATAATTCCCAATTAGGACCCCTAATAAAGTACCCTACAGCAATAAAGGGTCCTTCTGCATCTGAGATCTGATGGCATTTAAGGAAAATGAGCAAATGTGCTACAGAGTGACCCTGAGAAAAGTTAGTGGTAGATGTCATGTGGGGAAAGGCCTTGATGCAATTTAAAGCACACAGTGAGAAGTGAGGGGAAAGCGATGGGAAGGGTAGCACAGGTAGGATAGGGTGAAAGTGGGTGGAAGACCTTCAGCATCTGGGTCCTGGGGTACACTGTGGTCATGGGCTCCATCTCTCTCTACAGCATTAGCTGTCCCTGCTAATATGTGGTTACAAGGACCAGTTAAAGTACTAGCGGAAGGGCCATAGATGGGACACACACACACACACACACACACACACACACACACACTTGTTCTATTGGTGAGACTCGTAGGGACAATTCTGCCCTGCCACATCTGTGGCTCCTCAGCGAGCCTGATGAACAGCCATGGATTGGAAGATCAGAATGGGTGTCACCAATGGGTAACCAAATTGCAACCAATATTAGGTTCCTCTTATATATTTAATGTTATACATAAGAATACGTCATGAATATTTAGTACCTTTTCAGCATTTAGTGTATCATGAATATTTACTGCCCAGCTACTTTGGGTATATTTAGTACCTCATGAATATTAGGTATCTCTTGTCCTTCCACACCTTTCTGTCTGTTTGATATACACATGTTCTCTTTACTGAGTTTTATCTATACTAAACATATCTTATAAGTCATCCATCCCCTTTGCTGTCTTTTCTTTAGAATTGAATATTCTCAAATAACATGACAAATGTACATTACACCAGCCTAGTCTCTTAAAATAAATTTCCAGGTTGTATATATTTTTGTGAAGTCATTGTCCTATCAGGATGGGTGTCTGAGATGTGTGGGGGCCTCTGGGACCGGGTGTAGGTCTGTATAGGCTGATAAAGCTTGCTCATGTGCACTTCAAGTTTGCAGATGGACAGTGAACTGTGTGCTCAGGGCTGGTTTCTGCTCTTGGCCCCTCAGGAAAGAAGTGACCATGGGAGAATGTCCATCCGAGAGGCTATACCTGTTGTTTTGAGCCTTGCGCAAGCTGGTCTCAACTCTTAGCTCTTTTTGGTTGGGTGCAGCTGTGTGGCCAGGCACAACATCTGCACCAGCAGGGACAGGGACAGGAGCATTGGATGTGGGGTCACGGTTCACCTGGGGCCTAGGCTCAGCCCTGGGCCTCTTGAGTTCTCCTCCCTGGTCTGCAGCTGATGTGGGCAATGCAGTGAGCTGCTCTGGAGCACCATCCCCTCTCTGCACCTGCTGTTCCAACCTGTGTCTAATACCACACTCCTGGTCCAGAGGTTCCATCATCTTGCTTTAATACATTAATTACTCCCCATTTCTTCCCCTCTATTCCCTGAAAAGTGGTAGCAGGAACTTTTTCATGGGTCCTTTCTGCATGGACAATTTGTGACATGGAAGCGACAAGCGCGAACCCTGCTGATGGAAATGCCGAGGATGGGATTTGGGGGCGGGTCAGGCCCACGCACTGGACATCGTACCACTTCACCTGGTGCTTTGTTCTCTGTGAACTGGGCTTATTTCCTCAGGAACTGAAGTGGTCACGTATGTTTGGATGGTTGCTGGGTGGCAGCTGCATGCTCCATTGGAAATCAGATCTTTAAATCACCATGTATTAGCGTTTCCAGTATACCGTCTGGGTGAAACAGGCTCTTCACGTACAAACACAAAACATTTTGCAAATCTGAGTCACTGTTTTCTGAGGCTTGGCCTGTGTCATCTTGTTTTCATCATGGCCTCCATGAGCAGAGATGGTTCTTTCAGCTGAGGTGTTCGTGCTAGCAAGGCTTCCCTGGTACCACGTTTAGAGATGAAATTACTGGTTGTGTTTCATGGGCCCTGGGGCAGCCCAGAGGCATCCCTCGATAGTGGAGGAACCACTGCAGGCAAGACTCTGCCAGGCCAGCAGGCAGGGAAGGCCCAGAAGGTCGTGAACTTGGCGTGGGGCAGGCCTGCCAGCCGCCCAGAATGCCGACCAGACGTGTGATTTGGCTCGTCGCAGTCAGGCTGCTTCTTGGCTGCTCCCTTGTGTGGCACAAGGCCAGGTGTGGCACAACAGACTGGCTCCACCACGAGGCAAAGCTGGGGGCAGAACATGAGTGGGCGTCTTGCTAGATCAGGGGGCACGTCCTCCCAAATTTTTGTCTGTGCTATACCGAATATTCATGTGTGTGTGTGCACGCAAAAGTACCTGTTTAATATGAAGAGGTAATATCTACATTGTTTCGTGCTGCCCTTTCTTTCTTTCTTTCTTTCTTTCTTTCTTTCTTTCTTGTATATGTCTTTATTTGAGAAAGACAGAGAGAGTGCGCATGCAAGTCGGGGAGGAGGAGAGAAAGAGGGAGGGAGAGAGTCCCAAGCAGGCTCTGCACTGTCAGTGTGCAAAGCCCGATGCAGGGCTTGAACTCACGAACTGCAAGATCATGACCTGAGCTGAAATCAAGAGTCAGATGCTTAACCAACTCAGCCACCCAGGCGCCCCTGCCTTTTCAAAATTAGTATTGTGTGTTGAGTCTCTTTTCCACATTGCTAGATATTCTTTCTTAGTATTGGTTGTGTGGCTGTGAGGAGCTCCCATAGGATGGGCAGGCCCAGCCTACTTAACCCAAGTCCTCTGTTGGATCGATGTCTACTTAAATTATTTTCAACCCTTAGCCACTTAGTAATGGTAGGACGGTGAACATCTTTGTCATGCTTATAATCCAAACATTTGTCTGGTTGGTTCCTTCCAAGTACTATCTCATAAGTAGATTTCCTGTGTATGTACATGCCTCCTCCTTTAATATGCCCTGCCTGGAATAATTTTTTTTTTTTCACACCAAGGTGTTTGTGTGTGTGTGTGTGTGTGTGTGTGTGTGTGTGTGTATGTATGAGAGAGAGAAATTTCCCTCCTCTTGGCCAACAGTGTCTTCAACATCTGTGTTATTCAGGATTTGCTCCAGTTAGTTTAGGCAGAAGAGGATTTAATGCAGGAAATTCAGGGCCAGCAGAATCATTGGAAGCTTGGCCCTTGGCCAGACCTACAGGAGTGACCCCCAGAACAACACTGCAGGGCTGGCTGGACAGAAGCTGCTGCCTCCAACCCCAGACCCATTCCGTGGAGGGTCCCTCCTGCTCAGTGTACATCCATGAAGCTGGGGACAAGGCTGTGGGACTTCCACACCCTTCTCCCTGCATGGAAAAACCTGATGCTTCTGCGGAGGTGGTGGTGTCTGTTAGCAGAGATGCACAGGAGACTCTTCCACGTGGGGCGCCTGGCAGGGAGGGAGGCTAGGAAGTCAATTTATGAACTATATTTCTCCTTGGTTTTCTAGCCTCTAGCAGGCAGTGAACAAGCCAGGGAGTGTGAACAGAATCTCAGCCTTTATTTGTTTTTCTAATGTTGTCCTTTTAGTGTTGTATCTGAAGCAGGCAGAGGTGAGGTTCACAGAATGTAGCCACAGGTATGGTGATGGGCCTGGGTCCCTGTCTCACAGAATCAGTTGTTCTGCTCTCAGAGAAGGCCCAGAATCTTTCACGGATAAGGTTTTCATTTCAGTTGCCTTGGACATGAGCCCCAGTCCCCTTCCTACTCACTCTTAGAAACCAGATTAGAAGCTTCTCCAGCCTGAGCTTTGTTCAGATATGTGACAAAACAACATGAAGCCATGTACCAATAGTTCCTGCAGACTTGCCTTTTCTATGAACCATGTATTTGAAAATCAGATCCCTGGAGACCTGCCTCAGTGGGAAGGGTGTGGGTTGTCTAGTTGTTTTCTCTTGACATTGGAGACCCTTTGCTCTCTCCCCCTTTCTTGGTGGTGTCGTGTTAATGTTGAACAGCCCTGTTATTAGGCATGGGGAGGAAGCAGGAGTTAGCGTACTGTCAAGTTAAGACTCAGATTTTTTTTTCATGAGCCATAATTGATCAGCAGTCAATTTATGAACTATATTTCTTCTTGCCTCTCCAAACAGGCTTTTGTGCATAATTACTGTGAATTCAGGTGTCTGTATAGTGCCAAGTTCCCCCTCTGAGTGGATTACTGCATTTTCAGTTGTTCAGGAAAAGCATTGCTGAGGAAGGGTTCCAGGAAAGACTGTGTCTTTAGCAACCCTCAGCCCATGGGTGGCCCATGGTGTTTTGGTGACTGTGGGGGTCAGCTACCAACCTGATGTGCACACCTTTTTGGCCCTAAACAGGCCCTCCACCCCTTACAGTAAATGTTACCCTTCAGAGATTGACTATTTAAAGCAACCTGATGGTCCCTAACTCAAAGCTCTGAGGGAGATGCTGGGGGTGAGGAAAGAAGGAGCCCAGCTTCCTCCCAACTCCAGATGGGATGTGACAGCCTTTGGGACCAGTTCTTGGAGGGTCCAAAAGATCATTATTTTAGAGACCCATCAGAGAAACCCATATCTTTTACAAAGGAGAACGTATTGGTGATTTGATATATCCCAAGTGATTCACTTCGGGTTTCAACAGCACCTTCCTTCTGTAAATTAAAAATAGAACTTGACAGAGCCAGTCACTATACGGTAAAACCTTGGTTTGCGAACACAATTCATTCTGGAAAACATGCTTATAATCTAAAGCTCTTGTATATCAAAGCGAATTTCCCCATAAGAAATAATGGAAACTCAGATGATTCGTTCCACAACCCAAAAATATTCATGTAAAAATGATTACAATACTGTAATATAATATAAAGAAAATACAAAATATAAAGAGAAATAAACAAATTAAGCTGCTCTTACCTTTGAAAACCTTCGTGGCTGATGTGAGGGAGATGAGAGAGGAGGGTTATTGTGTAGGATGACTTTTACTATCACTAACGGAATCACTGCTGTCTGTTGGCTCAGTGGAATCTTTTTCTGTATGGAGGCAATTGGATAGTCTCACATTGATATTGACTACAGTACAATATTAATAAGCACTTGTCATATACTGTATTTAATGTAACTGGCAATAGGCAGTAGAGGAAAGGGTCTGTATCTGCAGGAAGCCTGACCTAGAATGAAACAAAGCATCCCAAGCTTACTCGTGTATGGAAAAGCAAAGGACAGTTCATTGGTGCTTTGAAGTGACAAAAAATACACTAGTGCCAGTTGTGGGCACTCTCCAACGTTCTAAAAAGTCACTGATTTCTGCCAAACACTGGGGCCTGAGACAGAGCATCCTAGCATGGGAGATCACCTGTAATCCCACAGAGAGAGAGAGAGAGAGAGAGAGAGAGAAAGAGAGAGAGAAACCATTGGCTCAGTTGTGATCATGTGATGTTTGGCATCACATTCTGCTCATATCACAAGACATTGCTCATTTATCAATTTAAAATTTATAGAAATATTTGCTCATCTTGCAGAATACTCTCAGAACAAGCTACTTGTAATCCAGTACTATACTTACTACCTGTTGAACACTGGGCACCATTTTGGGTATTTCCCCTTCATCATCTCACTGAAGCCTGTGATCACGCTGTACATTTTATAAATAAGGAAACTGAGGCCCCGAGAGGTGAAGTAACTTGGCCAGGGTTCCTCAGCTAGTGAGTGAAAGAGCTGTGAACCCAGCTCCACTCACCACTCCCCCTGTTTCTCTCAGAAGATGATTTCCCCTTGAAAATAGCCTCTGTTTACGAGGATGTGGAGAAACAGGAACCCTCTTGCACTGTTGGTGGGAATGCAAACTTGTGCAGCCACTCTGGAAAACAGTGTGGAGGTTCCTCAAAAAATTAAAAATAGAACTACCTTATGACCTAGCAATTGCACTACTAGGAATTTACCCCAGGGACACAGGAGTGCTGATGCATAGGGGCACATGTACCCCAATATTTATAGCAACACTGTCAACAGTAGTCAAATTATGGAAAGAGCCTAAATGTCCATCACCTAATGAATGGATAAAGATGTGGTTTATATATACAATGGAATACTACTTGGCAATGAAAAAGAATGAAATCGTGCCATTTGCAGCAACGTGGATGGAACTGGAAGGTAATATGCTGAGTGAAATAGAGAAGTACAGATATCATATTTGTCACTCATATATAGATCTTGAGAAACTTAATGGAAGGCCATGGGGAAAGGGAAGGGGAAAAAATAGATACAAACAGAGAGAGAGGGAGGCAAACCACAAGAGACTATTAAATACAGAGAACAAACAGGGTGGATGGGGTAGAGGGGAAAATGGGTGATGGGCATTGAGGAGGGCACTTGTTGGGATGAGCACTGGGTGTTGTATGTGAGCCAATTTGACAATAAATTATAGTAAAAAAACCTGTTTCTCTAGTGTGCAACCGAGGTACTTACCCACACAAGCGCTGTGTGGTTGTTGGCTTTATTGCTGTTACTATTTAGCGAACATGCCCAGATGCTGTCATGATTGCTTTACCCTCACTGTTTTTATCCCGATTTTACAGGGGAGCAAACTGAGGCACAGGGAGGTTATGGGACTTACCTAAATCACCAGTACCCAGTGGAGCGGGGATTTGAACCCAGTGTCCTTTCCTTGTTGCCCTGCTTTTAACCTGTCTTGAACTTTTAACTTGCAATGACTGGGAAGTGTCCTTATAACTCCCCCAGGGTTTTACTTAATGGGAGGGAACACTCTTGGAAAATCAGTCCTGTTGGTGTTCACAGAGCCTGGAGGGGCTCCTTACTCCCCAGTCAGATTCCTTCTGAGCCCACCTCCCTGACATTCCAGCCACAACTGGAGTCTAGGTGGAGACCTTTCTTCCCTCCTACCTCTCTCTCTCGGCTGCCTGCAGCAGATTTTGCAGGAAAGGAGAGGAGGGGAACGTCACGGATGGAGGTGGCAAGGGCACAGGCTGAAGGCTGGGCTAACCACACCCTGGCAGACCCCTGGCTGTTTGGGTGACCTTGAGGACAGCCTTGATCTCACTTTCCAACTGCACGCACTGGGAGATTGAGATACGTGCCTCCCAGGGTTGTTGGGAGAAGAAAAGGCAATAGTTTATGTGGAAATGGCAGACGTGCTGTAACCAGTGTATAAGAGTGAGTTAGAAATGACATTTTATTTTAATTGTTATTATAATTTAGCCCTTTTTATTAATACATTTCTAGGAAGAGTAAGGCCTCGTGACTGGGGGCTCTGGGCACAAAGCCTAACTCTCCTGTTCTCCAGCCTCATGGTCTCTCAGTGCCTGGGTTCCCCATGGGGGTGGGACTAGCATCCCTAGGATTCATGTGGGGACTGGCTGGAGTGCTAATGTCCCAGGGCAAGCACGTACTTAGCCCCAGCTCTTAAGTACTTGCTCACCTGAAGGCCTGCAAGTTAAATGGCTGCCATCTGTGAGAATAAAAACCAAAGTGGCAGTGGGGGAGAACGGATTGGAGCCACCAATGGTTGAACAGGTATGTCTTCCAGGCACTATTAGGCACTTATATGACCTCACTAATTCTGCGAATAACCTTTAAAAGTAGAAATGATTGTCACTCTTTTCAGGTGAGGAAACTAAAGCTCAGGGAGGTGAAGGTGATGTGCGGGTCCCCATCACAGGAGACCCAGGGGGCTGCATTCTGAGTCTTTCTGGCTCTATGGGGCTATTCTAAGTGAACTGTTCACCATGTACCAGCATGATTAACTGCAGGAACAAATACTTCCCCCAAAATCATCTGTTCTCGTTTCTCCCCCATTCCCAGATAAACACTGCTGTTGTGGCATCGTGTTATGCTCTCCTAGTTCTTTGCTCTTCTGATGGACATAGACAGAGTCTTTTGTGCAAAGTGGCAGTTTAAACCCCTCACGGCCAACCAAACTGGAATTCCCATCTGAACTCACGTCAAGGAGCAGTATCCAGGATGGCTGCCGTGGTGTTTGGTTTCTTAAAGGCTGTTGGTTCTCCCCTAAAGCTAGAGTGCCTGGTCTTTCTGAGAATGAGGGTCCCTTTGTAACATTGAACAATTTGGGAAACCTTTCACATGACAGTAACTGTATTTTCATGAGCCATCAAGAAGTGTCACTGCTCAGTATAGCTTTAGTATTAGAAATATACAGGTCATCAGGGCGCCTGGATGGCTCCATTGGTTTAGCATCTGAATCTTGATTATGGCTCAGGCCATGATCCCAGGGTTGTGGGATCCAGCTGATGCTCAGCATGGAGCCTGATTAAGATTCATTCTCTCTCTCTCTCTCTCTCTCTCTCTCTCTCTTTCTCTCTTTCTTTCTCTGCCTCACTCATGTGCGCGCTCTCTCTCTCTCTCTCTCTTAAAAAAAAAGGGAGAAAAAAGAAAAGGAAAAAAAAGAAATACACAGGTTGTCTTAGCCACGTAGGGACCCTGAGGCACCTGAGACCCCTCTCTTCTACATGGACTCTAACAGAAGGCTCTGGGACTCTTGCAGCCATGTCTTTCCCTCAGTAACCCAGTCTCAAAGGGTGCCTTGGCCTCCTGTCTACCTGTGAGAGATAGCCAGGTATTGAGCTAATTTGAATACAAAATCTATAGCCAGAAGAAAACCAGGCAAAAGTCCCTGAGACAAACTTGTCAGTTTAACCAGTCCCACTGGTTAAAGTCCTTGTCTGTTTATTCAGTGTTCCTTCAGGACACACTTATTAAGGCCCCTGTGAAGCTCACAGTCTATACAGTAGCTCTAGATATAAAGGCATAAGTGCAGTGAATGTGACAGGTGAGGGCAGTGGATTCCACTGAGGCAGGCTGTGCAGGGTCTGGGTTGTAGAGACACTGGCCAGGCTTGAGCTGGGTCTTCCACAGGGAGTTTGCAGGGAACCCTGCTGGGCTCATGGTAGGATGGAGCTGACTGACCCAGTAGCTATGGGAGGCTGAGAGTCCATAATAGTTTTAGGGCCCACAACAATGTTTTAATTTCTTTTAAAATCCAAAGGAAAACATGAACTTTAGGCTCAACAAAATGTGTTAATATATAATAACATCATCTTTATGCTGATGCAACTGTAACATATACTTTTTAAATTTTTCTTTAATAGAGGAAGGGGCCTATGTAGGCAAAGGTGCCTAGAGCCCAAAACAGCCATAATGTGGCAGGATGGCAGAGTGACCTCCTGACCCAGGGAACTGCCTGAGCTGAGTCACACAGGCAGGGATGACCCAGGTTAGGAAGGGACCGCTCAGAGGCTTGGCTTAGCAATGTAATGGGGTTGGGGGAAAAGCAGGGACCCTGAAAAGACCGTCTCAACTTTGGCCACAGCCTGTTCATTGAAGGCAAACAGCCCTTGGTTTTGCAGGCTCAGGACCAAGTGTTTGGGTGCCTCAGCCTTAGGCATCACTGAGAGGTAGATGCGAGGGAATTTTAGGACCTTCAGAATATTAGCTAAACCCAGAAAAGGTTGGATTTCTTAAATGTGAGGTATTTGCGGCGGCGGGGCGGAGGGAGGGGGTTCTAGTCCCACCCTGGTCACTTGGGGTTGAGGCTTACACCTTTGAAAACATTTCCTCATCTGAAAGCTGGGGCAGTAATTCATACAGTTTTGCTGAGGGAATTAGATAGCACATGTCGAGTGCCTTCCTAGCCCAGTGCCTGGCCTGTAGGCACTGTCAAATGCTGGTTTCTTCTTTCCTTGTATACTTGGCCTCATTCAGGGCAGGCCAAGGAGATGGAGGTGTGCTTACCTGGGCCGTGCCTTGGCCTGGTACCAGCACCACTTGTGGCTGCCCTAGCCTTACCTACCAGGCTGACTCAGAAGGTCTGGGTGGGACCATAATTTGTGTTTAACAAGCTTTACAGGTGTATCTGCTATGTGGCCAGGGTTGAGGGCTTTGGCCTTCACCTGAGCACGTCTGTGCCATGGTTTGGTAGATTTGATTTCCAAGACCGAGGCTCCCACCTTTTTGAGGGAGGGAGGAGCCTGAGGCCTCGTGTGGGGAGAGTCCAAGAGCGCAAGGCTGGGCTGGCCTGGGTCCCATCCACCCTGAAGAGGCACAGGCACTCCTTTGTCCTCGGCCCCACGGGCCTCCCCTTCTTCCTGGAATACTTCTTTCTTTTGGCTTGAGGAATGAGCAGAGCTGAGTGGCTTTTCTCCACACTGATGTTTCCAGTTTCCCTCATCTACTTTGTCAACACACGTTTGTTGCAGCCATGTGCATGGCACAGTGATTTGAGGCAGGACAGCTTAGATGTGGGCCAGGCCTTCATGGCACCACCTGATAGAACACAGATGTGTGCCTCTTATCATAAAGTAGACTAAAGTAAGGGCTACTCCACAAGGTGCACACCCTGTGGGGATTAATGAATTGAGATTACGGAGGCAGCGTTGATGGATCTGGAGGAGTGAATGCCACTTCTACGGTCAGGGTAGCATGTCCAGTTGGAGGGAGAGTGTGGCATGTGTAGGACAGGCCGTGTCTGATGGCACAGGACACAGACGGTATGGAGGGCTGAAGAGGGCAGCAGAGTTTAAAGAAGTGGGCTGTGGCTGGACTAGGAAGGCTGGGCATCCCACAGGAAAGTGCTGGCACTCTTGATTGGTCATGTCCCTGGGGGCTTGTGGAGGCGACCACTCAGTAAGGGCTTTGGAACCAGCTGTGCTTGGCTCAGGAGAAGTTGTAGAGACAGTGCTTACCCACAGAAGTGTGTGCCGTGAAGCCTCTCTGCCTGTGAAAAAAAAAAGTCAGGAAATGTGATGGAGAAGCTGTTCCCTTCACTATAGAATCAAAGATGGAACACCTAGGAAAGGCACTCATAGGAAATGTGTAGAACCTGTATGCAGAACACGATAAGGTTGTCCTGGAGACACAAAAGAGCAATTGTATAAATAAAAATGTTCAGCATGCTTCTGGAAGGGAGGGGTCAATATTTTACATATTTAAGTTGTTCCCAAATTATGGATTTAATGCAACTCCCAGCCAGAACCTGGATGGATAACCTACCAGATATTGAAACATTATAAACTTAAATGAAACATTTTGATATTGGGATGATAATATCATGGTAAACATATCCATGAAACAGACTAGAAAGTCTGGAAAATAGAAGTTAATAGATTTAGTTAATATTTAACCCCTTGGGAAACCATCAGGTCCTTTATTCGTATCAAACCTCAAAATATACTCCCTGAAATATATAAATTTTAAAATGAAATGATGAGGGGCGCCTGGGTGGCTCAGTCGGTTAAGCATCCGGACTTCGGCTCAGGTCATGATCTCACGGTCCGTGAGTTCGAGTCCCGCGTTGGGCTCTGTGCTGACAGCTCAGAACCTGGAGCCTGCTTCAGATTCTGTGTCTCCCTCTCTCTCTGACCCTCCCCCGTTCATGCTCTGTCTCTCTCTGTCTCAAAAATAAATAAACATTAAAAAAAATTTAAAATGAAATGATGAAATTCACTTTAGCTAAGTATTTGAGAAATTATCAGATGAGAAACATCTTTTTACATGTGATACCAGAGACAGGAGGCACAAGGCTAGAATTGTTTTTGTTTGTTCATTGGGGAGAATAAAAACTGTAGTACACCAATAGGAGAAACCCAAAAGCAAAATCAAAAGTCAATTGATAAACTAAGAAAAAATTCCTGCAATGTGTGTGACACATACCCTCTTACATAAACAAATCATCATTGATATGGAGAAGTGTTATTATGAATAAAGTTGCCAGTAGGAAAGTGGGTAAAGGATATGAATTTGTTTTAAATGGCAGCAAATGTGAGAAAGAAGGTCAATCTTACAGTAATTAAATAGGTACATATTAAAATTAGATACTACTTTTTTGCTATCAAATGAGCAAGTTTTGGGTGTGTTTTTTTTTGTTTTAGTGAATGATGGTGCTCAGCACAAGTGGAGATGTGTGGCAAGGGCTCTGTTGTGCCTTTAGGAGGGGAAAGTATAAGCGCTCTGCCAAGCAGCTTTGGCAGAATGTCCCAAAACCTGTAAAGGAATACATCCTTTATCCTGGTGATTCTACTTTTAGGAATTTTCCCCAAGAAAACAATGAAATATGCAGTCAGAATGTTTCTATGCAAGGATGTTCCTCACAATGTTATTTATAAGGATGAAAATTTGGAAGCAATTTAAACATCCAATAATGGGGAATGAGTCATTCGCATGCCAGAGAGCAGTGGAGCCCTTGAGAGTGTTTCTGAGGATGTTTAGTCAAAGGAACTTCATGGTCTCAGGCTAAATGAAGAAGGCAGGAAAGATGGCAGCCAGAGCTGAGAGATGATGGGTGTTCAGGACCCCGGAGGGAGAGAGCCAGAGCGAGGAAGGGAGAAGTTTGAGTGAATAGGCCAGCCTTCACATTTGTTTACATTCCCTTCAGCGACTTTTGATTGAACAGGTACTGGGTGCATGGCATTGTCATTTTGGTTCTATTTAGAGCACAAGAAAGTTTGGGTGGACTGATCGAAAGGAAGGGGTGGTGATACTCTCAGAGGCTCAGGCAGGCTCTCACTCAGGGTCACAGACCCGTGTCCCCCCAGCCCCTCCAGACAGGCTCTGCTGTTCTACCCCTCTCCTGGCTGCTCCCCCCTTCCCCAGGAGCTACTTTTTCCTACTTCTTCTTCTCAGTGTGCCTCAGGGATGGGAGTTTAAAACCAAAAAAAAAAAAAATCTGAAAAACCCAAACAAACAAAAACTCAGGAGGTACAATTTTAAATTAAAAAAAAAAATCTTTCTGAAAAAGATATTGCCTTCTACATAAAAAAAAAAATTTACATGTTATTTATGTATGTGTATAGGGAAAGTACTAGAAGCAAGCATTATTAAAATGTTTCTGGTCAGCTCTGACAGAATTATGGGAGATTTAATATTTTTTTTTGTATTTTTTCTTATAATCAGCATGGATGACTTTCTTTTAAAAAAAAAAAGCAGCTGTATGGAGATATAATTGACACACAATGTGCACACGTCTGATAAGTTTTGACATATGTACACACCCATAAAACCAACACCACAGTCAAGACAATGAACATATCCATCACCCCCAGAAGTGCCTCATGCCCTTTGTAATCTCCTCTCTCTACTCCTGCAAGACAACCACCCATCCACTCTCTGCCACTGTTATTCAATTAACATTCCCTGGAATTTTATGTAAATTGACTCTTGCAGTATGTAGTCTCCTTGTCTGACTTCTTTGAGTCTCTAATTGTTTTGTAGTTCATCCATATTATTGTGGGTATCAGTGATTTAGTCTTTTTTATTGCTAAGTAATATTCCATTGTGTGGATACAACAGGTTTTTTTTGTTTTTGTTTTTGTTTTGTTTTTTTTTACAGCCCAGCGAATTACTTTTGTAATGACGAAAAGCCCCATTTTTCTAAGCATACCCCGAGATTGGATAGTGTTGTGAGAGTTTGGGTTCCTGCTATCCATCCCTCTCTGGAAGCTTGGGGCAGTTTTCCAGTCCTGACACAGTGACTTTAAGGGCAGCAATCTGGTAAGCCCCGAGGGACCATATGCTATCATTTGCCAAACAAAGGCTTGGCCAAGCCTTTGAACACTTGTGCTGTATATGGTCAGAGTTTGATTTGGGTTCTAAGGAGACTAAGTTCTGGTTAGCAAACATTTTAAAGACCTGCCTTTGTGCTTCACCTCAGTTGTAGAGTTGGAGAAAGCTTTGTTGAAGGAGCTTGACCTCTTGTCACAAATTGGCGTTGAGTTTGTAACTTTCACATGTCACATGGACCCTGGCTGTGCCACTACCCATCAATGACCGCTCTCCCCCTGTCCCTGCAGCCCTTCTTTTTTTTTTTTTCAATATATGAAATTTATTGTCAAATTGGTTTCCATACAACACCCAGTGCTCATCCCAAAAGGTCCTGCAGCCCCTTCTGTGCCCCACCTGCTCAGTGCAGCCCCCACCCCATCTCCCTGCCGCTCCTGTCCTTCCCTCAGACAAAGCTGACAGCCCTCTTCCCTCTGCTCTCGGGTGATTTTTGCAAGGTCTCCCTGTCTCCTAGTTTAACACAAACCTACACAGCTCCTGTAGGACTCCAGACTCCCCGAGGTCTTGGGACAGTCATTTGTTAGTCATCACTAGTCCCTGTGGGCACAGTGACAGACACTGGCATGCTCTCACCCCATTTGTTGCTGTGCTCGTCACTGGGGGTCATGGAAGGGCCTCTAGAGTGCTTGGAAGCCAGTCTACTGTGATACTCTGCTCTGGCCTCCTCTAGACCCTTCTAGGCCCAAAGGAATTTGACTTAGCTACTCCTGTTTCCGTGCAAAAAGGAGACACAGCAAGGGGTAGCCCTTCTTCTACACTCTGTAAAGCTCCTTGTCCCTGGGCCTGAGTTTCCTAATGTCTGTCATGTGATATCCTTTTCTTTTCTTATCATTCTGAGTAAGGGTTAGACCCAGTCCCTGGGCTAGGCCAGGATGTGGACCCTCCCATCCTGCTGACCTCCTTCCCCCTATTATTACTCTACCCTGAGGGCCCCCTGTCAACTCCTTTACCAAAACCACCCACACTGAAAGAGACCTATGACCGACCAGGTAGCTGATGCCCAGATGCCTGGGTCCCCTGCTGTGGATTGCACCCCTTTGCCCACTGTGCACCTGCTAGTCAGCAGACATGTCTCAAGGGGCTGGGGCCCTGCTCTGGGAGCAGCATCAGGGGTTGAGGGTCACCCTCCCCTTCCTTCTCTCTCAGGGGTCTTACATTCCAGGCATGAGACTGGCAAACAAACACCAGGAGGATGGGTGGCTGGCTGTGTAGGACCTCCTCTTGGAGGGGTGCTGGCTAATGGTCACACCTGCACTCAAGACCACCCTGCCTCCTCCCACAGGGGCCCTCCTGTTAGGAGACAACAAGGGTCCTGTTGGTGGCGAGGGTCCAGGTTTCCTCCTGGTGAACAGTTGCCTTTGTGAACTAGGCACAGCTCCCCAGAAGGTGGAGGAGGGGTGGGGGCAGGGCTCCCCTCTTTCCAGCAGGGACTCCCTATTTTTTTTAAAGTCTCCTTCAAGAGGATGAAAACAAACAGTAGGTTTGCCTGGACCATGTCCAGCTCGTGTAATCTTAGAGCCACCGTGGGTGGTGGTGATAGGAGCCAGCCTCTGTAACCCGAGCCCAGAGCCACTCAGAGGCAGCTTGTTGGGGATGCTCCAGCAGGTTCCCGTGGATATCTTTGTCTCTACCGAGTAGTGATGCTGCTTGCCTACCTACACACTCAGGAGCCTTGTGGGCCAGGACATTCAGGGCACCTGGGGAGGTGGCCTGTGCATGGGGAAGCCAACCCAGTGGGCCAGGGGCTGCCCTTAGCCTCAGGGTGGGCAGGACCCTGCTAGGTTTCTCAGGGAGCCCTTCTTTGTGTCTGAAGATGCCCAGGTGTGCCTTTTACACATATTTATACCAGCAGTGCCCACATGCACATGGGTACCATGCCCTGTGTAGAGAGGGGACCTTCCCCCTGGAAATCTGGCTCTGTGACACTTTCTGCCTAGGGTGGAGGTTCAGAGGCCACCTTGAGTAAATTCCATGCTGCTGTTTGAACTGGCTGGGTTGCTGTGTGGTGCTGGAGGAGACCGGGGGATGTGGCCAACTTCTGAAGTGGAAGGTTCGTGAGAGGAATTCCAGGAACACAGTTACCCAGGCTCTTTGGCTTATGCTGCCTTCCCTCTGGCCTGTTCTTGACTTTGAGTCCTGGCTCCTGACCACGAGCAGGGCATGTGTACTAGCCTGTCAGCCCCACACTGGCCAGTGGGTCACGGGCAACAGGACGATAATAAAAGTCTGTGGTACAGAGATGATTTCTAAGCCTGTTAACAGGGCACATATTATTCCTATATTATTACTTACTATGGCTCTGAGGTACTAAGTAATCTTCCCCAGGTTGTCCTGGTTAGTAATGGTGGAGCTGGGGTTTGGAGCCTGTCTGGCTCCTAACTGTGTATTCTGCCCATCGTGTCCTACTAGGTCACTGCAGGATCACTGGCCACAGGCCAGAAGTTTTGCCAGGGGCTTCTACATAGCTTATTTAATCCTCAAAACAGCTCTGCGAGGTAGGTTTTGTTCTGATGGTTTATTCTGATCATTGTGAGTCTCAGAGCATGTGAATTACTTGCCCTGCTGCAAACATTGGGAGGGTCTTTCTGCTCCCGAAATCCACATTCTCTGTGACACCTTAGATGCCCACACCTGCCTTTCGATAGGAGGTGCGGTCTTGTCTTTACCAAGAGGCTTGGCGTCTGGCCAGGTAACCACTTCTGATACCCGCCCCTCCCCTCACTGCCTGCAGATTGCAACTTTTATACTCCTCCAGACAGCCGCATATCCTGCTGCAGACATCAGAGTTATGTCCTTGCTGCCCACGGGCTCCTCACTTGGCCTACCCAGTGGCCTGGCCACAAGATCACTCTTTCTCCTCCCTCACCTCCTGCGCAGAAGTGACTGTCCCTGTCACTTCCCCTCTGTCACTCTGTACATACCTCCATTACAGGCAGACCACAGAAATGGCTGTCTGCCTCCCTGACAGACAGATTTCTTGCGGGAAGAGACTGTGCCTTAGGTTCTGGAAACATGCGGAAGAATAACACATAATAGGTGTTCAGTAAATGGTTTATGAATTAGGTAGAATTAAGCTTTTAGATGTAAATGTTCTTCTTTTCTGATCTAATGCTTTTTATGTTTGATGTTTAATAGGGTGAGAATTTTCCATGTGCCAAAATGGGTCCTGGTGGTAAGCGTAGGACAGGTTTAATTTTTAACTCCAAATTTTAACTGCATGCTATGTGTACTATGAGTATATGGCTATGAGCATATGAGTGTATGAATGTCAAGAAATTCATAGAGTTTAAAATTTGGGCTCATTTACTACCAGTGTGATTTGGTTGGTGTGGTAAAAGGCCTCAGATCTGCCTCTGGGTCCCACTGCCAGGTTTGGGGACCCTGGCCCTAGACTGATGGGGTGCCCAGTGGATACCTTGCAGCCTTTCTCCTGGCCCCTGCTTCTGGGTGCCTCAGAAATGAGTCAGAACATGTGCAGCGTGGGCTTGTGCGGGTGGCAGGGAGCCCAGAATTAGCTCAGCTGTGTTTTAGCAGGGCTGCAGCAGGGAGGAGGTGGCTGTGCCAGGCTGGGGGCCGAGAGGCAGGCAGCCCTTAGCTACATAGAGGTCAGCTCTCAGGAGCCATCACAGGCCTCCAGGCAGTGGGGGGAAGCCTGCTTTGTGCTTGGCACACACCCAATTGCACGTGAACAGTGGGTCAGAGAAGGAGGCCCGTGCAACCAACCACAACTAGTGCAACCCCAGCACAGCTGAGACAAATGTAGATGCCGGGTGAGCATGGCCAGGTCATTCCTGAGGAGTGAGTGGCAGACAGGTGTGGGCATCACTGTGCTCGCTGGTCACATTCTGGTAGCTCAGTGCCTTTACCTGTCTGCAGCACACCTAGTCAGGCAGAGGCCCGCTGAACCTAAGCTGATCCACCACTAGAAGGGAAGGCCTCCTTCTCTGTCTAGCGTTCTTTTACTCTTCACAAGCAACCTTTTTGTTTAAAGGGTGGGAGTGGTTAGCATGGGTATTTTAATAGATTGCAAAATGCTTTGTTTTCCCTTGCCCCTTTTCCTGCTCTCTCCAATCTCTGGCATAGGTGTGTTGCCCAGGACGCCAGTGGTTGTCACCAGAGACAACAGGGCAGTAATACCGCTCCTACTGTTCAAGTGTAAAACACAAGGGCAGGCTTCAGGCTTCCCAGGAGCAGGGAGGGGCCTGGCACTTGTGTTGCCACCAAATGAATCAGCTAGGTGGAACGGTGGAGTATTTAATCACATGTTTGTCAGCACCGTTCTAGAAAAAATATTTTCAGAGGTTCTGGTATGCAGTATGGGTACCCGATGTCACCTCTGTGGTTTCCCCACTGCCATATGAAATGCACACGAGCAGAGTGATTGGTGTGCTTGAGATTTCAGTGGGCTTAATTAGGTGAGTTGTAGAACAGTTTGGGGAAGAAAGCAAAGCATCCAAAGGTTTTCAGGGTGGCCCAGCTTTGAAGCTCAGCAAGTGATTTCTGCCTCGGAGCCCAGGCCTGTGCTCGATTGTCTGTGTTTGTGTTCAGGAGGCCACAGTGGGCTGGCTCTGAGCATAGAGAGCCTGCTACCGGTGTCCTGTCCTGCAGAGGATCAGTGCTCCCATCCCTGAAGGCGCATCCCCCCTTCTGCCCTTGCACCAGCTTTGATCCAGCCAGCCTCATCAATGCTGGACATAGGAGGATCTCAGAAGGGATGTGATGGACCACACCCAGACCCAGCAGATGAAGGGGCAAGTCAGAGAGTGGGGGCCACGCTTCTGCAGCACACCTAGCTTTGTCCCATTAGTGCCTGATCTAGGGCTCTCCACACAGAGGTCCAGGACTCTTCCTACATGCTCGTGGGCTCACACCCTTTCCAGTCCCTCTCCTGGTACCTGGGGCCAGTCCCTGGGGACATTTGTGCAAGGGTCCCACAAGTCTGAAGAAACTTTCCTCTTGATAGAGCCATATGTTTTTTTCAAGGTACAGTGTGTACCCAGAAGTCTTGTTTGGGCCCCATATCACCTGTGAGGTGGGTGGGTCCAGGGTTAATGTCCCTCTTTGAAGGACAAGGTACCTGAGGCCCAGAGAGTGGAAAGGGCACGTGTGTGTGTTGGGAGCAGAATCACCAACATAGAGGCTCTCTCGCCTCTCACGTAAGCACCATGCCTGGGGGCCTGCTGCCCGCCTGCTGCCCGACATTGTCCCACCAGGATGTCCTGCCAGACCGCACCCAGAACTCTGGGGTGTAATGACCCCATTGGTGAGCCTCAAACTGGGGAATCTTGGAGGAAAAATAAGATCCAGAGATCAGACAACTTCTGTATTTTCCAAATATGAACACCGAAGCCAAGAAGAGTGAAGTAATTTGCAGTAGGTTGAATGTTGGAAAGAATTCTTTTGGGAAGTTTTAAAGAAAAAAAAAATCGCAGTCAAGTTTCTAATTCTTGGCCAGCAACATCAGTATATTTGTGTCACAGCTCCTCTTAACATTGAGATGCCGCAGGCCTGGGATCTTAGCTGGATACTCCACTTGGTGGCAGCCATCTGGGTTTGAGGACAATTTCTCAACCTTTCTCGAAAAATAGAAGGTTTCTTAGATTGTTCTGATCGTCTATGCCAAGTTTGTTGAAACCCGAGTCCTGAGCTGCCCCTTTCACTAAGAGGTGGCTGTGTACGATCTTGAGCTGACCAGCTGATCTGTATCACCATATTTAATCCTCCTGTTAACCCCAGTGAGTAGGTGCAGTGACGAGCTCTGCTTTGAACAAAAGGAAACATGGCCTTGCCAGGGTCACCCACGCAAACAGACCCAGGCCTGGAGTACTCTGAAGCCCACACCCTGACAGCGGGTGGACGTAGGAGGGAGGGACGCCCTAACTCTGAGACACTCGGCTCTGAGGCTGTTCCTTGTCTGAGGGAAATGTTCAGTTTTCACTGTGAGCCAGAGCTGATTCTGCTTCTGAGGGGTCCTCAGAGCAGTAGTTTGGGAAATGAGGAACTTCTCAGAGTACATTTTCAGAGAAAACATGCTGACTGCTCTCCTCAAAAGGCATGTGGGGTTTCCTGCCTGAGCTTTGGTCTGTCCCACAGCCCCCTTGGTGAGAGGTCTCTGAAATCTGCTTCCTGTCCATAGGAGCAGCTGGAGGAGGGGATGGAGCTTAGGCAGGGGGCAACGCTAGCCCGGGGGGACAGGGAATAGAATTCCCACAAGTGTGCTATCGGGGAGAAAGGACCCAATGAGGAAGACTGCTTGGTGTTTTGTTAAGCTGGAGGGTTGAGATCTGTACAACATGCAGCAGTTTCCTCCTTCAGGATTAAATTACCCCTTTATGAAAGCTGCCAGAGCTCTGCTACCCATTTCTTTTGTTGTTGTCTTCCCTCAGCCCCTTTGCTGGCCCTTTGCCATGCCCTCTCATGGGCTTTGGACCTGGGGACAGGCTCTTTGAGATTACAGGTGGCACTGGAACAGGGTTCTTCTGGCCAAAAGGGAACAAGGCAAAAGGAGCAGCTGGCCAGGTGGCTCGGGGTGTGCTCCCCAGTGGAGTGTTCAGTGCCAGACCCCTGGCTCCCTTGGGAGATCAGTCAGTCTGGGCATCAGATTTCACCTGGCCTTAGCAGAGCAGCAGCAGGAATGTGCGGGAGGGAGGAAATTCCATGTTGCATTGCCAGTGTTTGCTCATGTCGTACAGCCTGATGGCTCCTTTAGCTTGCATTTGCCATTTTCATGAATGGTAGTTTGATGGCACTTTCTTGGGTCCAAATTAAATGGAAACATTCTGAACCTCCTCTGGCATCCTTGGTCTAATAATCAGGACTGCCTTCTCAGACATTTCATAGGGATTTTTCCATACCTGCCCTCCTCCTCTTATAATGCACAGCAGTTTACCTTGCACAGCTGTTACATGGAAATCAGAAGAAAATTGAACCCAGTACAGAAAATCATTTTATGAACAAACAAGGATCCCCTGAGAAGCACAGGGGCTCTAATGCAAATATCATGAAGGGGAATTTAAGAATTGGCTACTGCTGTCTAGGGCTCTGGAAAATATGAATTTCATGGTGTGCTCAGAAGCCTTACAGAGAAATTGCCTGACAGCCCTCTGCCAGTCTCTCCTTAGTCTTCATTAAGGAATCCTCATGGGACTCTCTGAGGGACCAGCGTTTCTGAAATGCTGATTTGCTGTGTGAGGCTTAAAATTGGGACACACTTATGCAGCCTGTACTCTTAGAGTTCAGATTAAGCTTTTATTTCTTTTTATTTTTAAAAAATATTTATTTTGAGAGAGACAGAGAAAGTGCAAGCAGAGGAGGGGCAGAGGGAGAGAGAGAATCTCAAGCAGCCTCCATGCTCCGCGCAGAGCCAGACATGGGGCTCGATCCCACGACCTCGAGATCAGTACCCCAGCCAATATCAAAAGTCAGACACTCAACCAACTGAGCCACCCAGGTGCCCCTCGGATTAGGCTTTTAAACACAGGGGTGGGGAAGACAAGTTTCAGGTAGTGGGCTTTTACTGTTTCGACCTCTGAACCTTTAGGACTATTCTGCTAGTTGTACAGAAGAAAACAGGGACTCAGACCCAGCTGAGAGAAAATGGGTGAGGTGTAAATGAAATTAATTTCTGTGTAAATGGACTTTGAGTAAAAATTGTGAGGCTCAGTCCACTTCTCCAGGGCAGACTTTGGCCTTTCGTAGATTCTAAATACTTCATAATTCTGCTACTTCTCTGATGGAGGCAGTGACAGAGGGAGAAGGTCATTGGATCTGTAAGCTGCCTTGGAAACCTGAGCCTTTGTCTGTTGTCCGGGACAAGCGGCAGCTTGTACCAGGGAAGGGAGGGGACGGCTTTTTCAGGTATTTATCTGCCTGATAGACATTCATGGTGATAGGGTGAGTTTGAGTTTGAGTTTTTATTTGGGCTGATAAAATCTTTCTGTTCATGTTTAAACAGTTAGGTTGACAAGCCATCCGTAAGCTGTAAATGGGAGAAGCCGTGGAATCATCTAGCTGGGTGGTCGGGAAGGACTATTGGCCTCGCCCCTACTCAGACCCCTAACTGCTGTGCCAGGGCCAGGCATTTACTAGGAAAATAACTTTAGTTGGAGGATTGACTTTGTCCTGCGTTTGTAGGAGAGATAGTGTGTGACCCATTCCTGCCCCTCAGCCAAGGATTTGGAAGTCTCTAGAAGAGACCTAATACTTGAGGTTGACCTCAGAGCTCTCCAGGCCATATATTTGGGTTCCTCTGCCCTCGTGGCTAGTCTTCCAGATGATATGGCCAGTCAGTCCACTGGTTACAGCTTTGAACACAGGAGGAGCTCCTGCTACAGTTGTAGCTGGGCTTGTCCAGAAAACTGTGAGAGAAGGTCGTGTTACTCCAGCCTTCAAACTGCAGGTCTGCATCTGGTGTCAGACCCAAGAACTGGCCTCATGTTCCCATGGGTTTATCTGAAGGTATGTATTTTGTTCCTGAAGTCTTGCCAGATTTGCACAGGTGTTTAACCAGTGTCAAAGCATTTGTATTTTCTGCTTCAAGAAAAACTTTATCATCAGTTCTTTTTATGTGGTCTCATGGTAGGTAATTTATTTTATAGTCTCTTCCACACAGCAGCCAGAGTCACCTTTTAAAATATAATCACACTTCCCATTCCAGCCATGATGGGGTAATAAATGTTAGATTTATTCTCCTTTCCTGAACAGTTATGATATCAGACAAAATAATATGAAACAACTGTTTCCAAGAATGGAACATCACTCAGTTCAAGTCTGTGATCCAGATGGAGTCAGGCTCCATGTTCATCCTGGCTTTCTGTTGGGGAGTACCTCTGCAGCCAAGGCATAGGGAAGTGGATACCAACAGAGAGCTGATCAGAGGAAACAGAAATCAGAATTTTGGGGTGCTGAGGCAGCTGGAGTTTGTGGAGCAGAGTGTGGAGAGTAGAGTTCTGAGCAGAGCAAGGACTTCAGAAACCTTCAGTGGCCCCCCAGACCCTTACATAATACTAATCCATGTTTATATAGGACAAGACTCCTTGAGGTTTTAAGCAGAGAACAACTCCTGG
Source organism: Panthera uncia (assembly GCF_023721935.1). NCBI lineage: Eukaryota > Metazoa > Chordata > Mammalia > Carnivora > Felidae > Panthera > Panthera uncia. The sequence goes on from NW_026059409.1 coordinate 32,267, forward strand.
GGGCTGGGTATTGAGCTGAATGGGGATTCTGGAGGTCACATGGTGCTGGGATAGGTAGAGTTCTAACCTGCTGGAGTGAGAAGACCTTATGCACTCCCTGATCTTTTACCTGAGGCCACAAAAAAGTCACACCTTAAAAGTAGGGGTTCTCTAGCCTGGACTAAGGACCATACTAAACCCACTGTATCAAAACCTAAAAAGAAGCCTTATTAGGATAAGATGATATGCTAGTCAACTGCCTGGCAGAATAAAACTCAACACTACTTAAAGTATTATCTGTAATATCCAGCACATAATAAAAAGTCACTAGACATGCAGGATAGTGTGATTGATAACAAAGAGAAAAAGGTCAATAGATATAAACCCATCTAAGCATAATGGGCAACCAGGGGTTTCAGTAGAGAAATGGAAATTTAAGAAACAACCAAATAAAAATTCCAGAACTGAAAAATACAGTATCTGAAATGAAAAATTCACTGGGTGACTCTAATAGTAGTTTGGGCACTGTAGAAGAAAATATCCATGAACTTGAAAACAGATCTATAGAAACAATTCAAACTGAAGCACAGAGTGAAAAAAAAAAACAGAAAAAAATTAACAGAGCCTCTGTGACATGTAAGAGATAACATCAAGTAGTCTAACATATGTGTAGTTGAAATTCTGTAAGAAGAGAGGTTGAGGCAGAAAAATATTTGAGGAAATTTCCTCAAATTTGATAGGAAAGAGATTCCAGTCTATAGACTCCCAAATATCAAGGAATCCCAAGCAGAGTAGACCCAGAGAGAACCACACCTAGGTGCACTGGAATTAAATTGCTAAAAACAAAAGATAAAAAATAAAAGCAGCCAAAGGAAAGAAGATGTATTACATGTAAGGGGACAAAAGTAAGGATATGGCTGACTTCTTATCAAAACAATGCAAAGCAGAAGACAATAAGATATTGTCTTTAACATTCTGAAAAAAATATCTCTTTCAAAAATAAATGTGAAATAAAGACATTTTCAGATTGACAAAAGTTGAGAGAAGCTGTTCCCTGTGAACTCGCAGAATAAGGATCATTAAAGGAAAGTCTTCAGCCTGAAGGGAAGTGCCACCAGATAGACTGTGGATCCATAAGAAGGAATGAAAAGTGCCAGAAATGAGAGATATGTTGTAAACATAAAATAATTCATTTTCTTATTTTAAAATTTCCTTAAAAGGCAATTTATGGTTTAAAGCAAACATGGTAGCAATTTATTGAGGAGTTTATAACATATGTGACAGTAAAAAGTGTGTACAAGGGACAAGAGGAGGGTAAATGAGGAGTACAGACAAGCAATAGGAAATAATAAAAACAGAAGTTGGCTTTTAAAAAGATGGATAACATTGATAAACCCCTGAGAAGACTAATCAAGGAGAGGAAACCAAATTTGCCACTATTAGCAATGAAAGAGGGCCTATAACATACATCTTATAGATATAAAAAAAGAGAGTAATGGAGTATTATGAACTACTTTGTATCAGTAAATTCAGTAAATTAGATGAAATAGATAAATTCCATGAAAGGCACAAATTACTGAAATTGACACAAGAAGACTTTTTCACAAAGCAAATTCCAGGCCCAAATGGTTACACTAGTGAATTTTAGGAAACATTTAAGGAAGAGATAGCACCCATATTACACAACCTCTTTCAGAGACGAAAAGGAAAGAGGAAAACATTTTCCAAATAATTTCACAAGGCCAGCATAACCATGAGTTAAAAGGAAGGAAAAGAAGTTACTGACCAATATTTCTGGCGAACATAAGGTCACACACACACACAAAATAACAAAACACTAGCATACTGAATACAACAGTATATAAAAAGAATGATACCTCATGCCCAAGTGGGATTTCCTAGGAATGCAAGGTTGGTTTAACATCCGAAACTCAGTGAATGTAATTCACCACGTTAACTGAAAAAAAAAAAATTATATGTGCTGTGAGTAGATGCAGAAAAAAGCAATTGATAAAACTTAAAGCCTATTTATGATCAGAAACTCTCAGCAAACTCAGAATAAAAGGGAAATTCCACAATGTGTTAAAGGACATCTTTCAAAAGCCCACAGCTGAAATCCTTCTAAACTGTGAAACATTGAATGCTCTCCCCCTCAATCAGGAGTAAGGCGATGAAGTCTGCATGTGCCACTCCATATAGCACAGTACTGGAAGTCCCAGTCCGTGTAATCAGGCAACAGAAAGAAATAAAAGCCATAAGGGTTGGAAAGGAAGAAGTGAAATTATCTTTGTTTGCAGAAGACAGAATTCTATAATCATAACTAATAATTGAATTTAGCAAAGTCACAGGATATATGGTCAATTTGCAAAAATTGATTGTGTTTCTTCACATTAACAAGAGTGATTAGAAGATGAAATTGAAATGTGTCCCAGTTGTGCGAGCACTGTACCTGCAACCTTCTAATGACAACTTACTTCACTCAGAATAAAATTCAAAGTCTTGCCCATGTGCAACAAGGCCCTCTTGCCATGTGTGCTCCTCTCCCTTGGCACCCACCATGTCTCTAATCTGTCCCTGTTCCCTCCTGGCTCCCTCTGCTGTGTTCCGTCCTGGCTTCCTCTGCTGTGTTCAGGGCTTTTGACTGTGTTCAGGGCTTTGCACTCCTCTGTGCCTGCATGCCCATCCCCTACATACACCCATGGCTCACTGTCTCACTCCACTCAGGTGTCTGCTCACCTGTCACCTTCTCAGAGAATGCCTTCCTGGTCACCTTGTTTAAAATAGCACCTCCCTACCTCAGTTTGGTTTGTAAAACATTTGGTTTTTAAAGGAAGGTCTTTCCCTCATCACCATCTGGCATATTGGTTGTTTTGTTTATTGTCTCTCTTCCCCCCTTCGAACATTAGAACAAAGATTTCATCTTTTGTGGTTGTTTGTTGCTGAATCTGAAATGCCCAGCACAGTGCCTGGAACTTAACAGTAGTCAATAAATATTTGTTCCATGAGTTATTGAGAACAAAATGTGCTGGTAAGGATGGGGCTTGGGGGTAAACACAAAAATGAAAGTACTTGGTGTGGTAGGCTCTTGAGTTTGCCGTTATCTTTTTTTTTGAAAAATCTGTGATTTTAGTGTGAAAGAAAAAGTTTAAAATTGCGATGTCTTGCTGAGTCCTAAAGCAGGACAGGGCACATCTGTAGGGCAACTCTTGTGTACATGGCACTCCATCATTTGCAAAGTGCTTTCTGAACATTGCCACACCAGAGCCACACAGGGCCCAGTGATGCAGTGGGTAGGATGGTGAGGCAGAGAGATATAGGTACCTGCTTAGGGCTGTACAGAGCTGCTAAAACCAGAAGTCCAGGATTTCAATCCCATGTTCCTTTCCACTGCATCCTATCATGGGAAACAGTCCCTGAAACAAAGTTTTTGCGTCGTCACTTGTGAATAGGGCACCCCTGCCCCCGCCCCTCCCAGGTCCCATCTTCATGAGGCTAAATGTTCTGGTATGTCTGTTTTGTGCACATGTGCAGAAGGTGAGACAGCAGGTGGAGCAAGAGAATTTTGCAGATTTTTGTCGAGGTCTGTTTTGAAGACAGGATCTGTGAGAATGGAGGCTGGGGTCAACTCAGCAACAACGCAGATGTTTTCATTGTGAAAAGAGGCACAGGAAGGGCCCTGATAGTCCTGGGGTTGAGTGAGAGCCTCCTAGATCCAAGCCCTAAGGACTCCAGAATGTGGGTTGGCTTCAGCTACGAGGAGGAGAGCCCAGGGAGACTTTTGGAGGAGTCTGTGGGTGTGAGCATTTCTGTTGGGACCTGGCTTTTGTCACATATGCTGCCTGAGCTCTGTGGGTACCAATGGGAAGAAATAAAGGTGGCCTTTTTCTTCGCCGATTGAAATTTGTGTCAATAGACATTCATGGGTACATTGCCAAATGAAGGGGGATTGGGCATTTGTGTGTGGTATCTCATTGGATCCTCAAAATAGACAAGAAAAATGCCTTCTCTGTCTTCTCAGATGAAGAAATAGGCAGTGTGAAATCACGTGGATTTCCCAAGGTCATTTCCATATTAGGTAGCACATCTGGGACAAGGATCCAGGTCTTAGAACTCCAAGTCAAATGCTCTCTGGGAGGGCTCCACCCAAGATGCCTTGAACTTTCAACAGATTGCCAAGAGTGACAGGGACAAAGAGCGTCATATCATGACTGTAATACCACAAAAACTGCAGCAGGGAGGCTTCCCAAAGATTGTTCTCCAGGAAAGGATGAAGGAGTATGGACCCAAAATAAGGAAAGGGATTAAAATAAACTGGTGTGAGGCATGTGTGAGTAGGTAGGGACCTCGATACCTACTTATATATTCTATGTCAGCTTTCCTCAGTGGCCTCTCACTTTTTATAACACACTCTCTCTCTCTCTCTCTCTCTCTCTCTATCTGGGGATCATTTTACCTTGTCCTCACCAGTATGAGGCTCTGGTCTGCACAGAGCTGACAGCTGACAGGAGCTTGGAGTATTGCTGACAGTCCTGATGGAGAGTGGCTGGGGCTCCCTTACATGAGCCTGCAGCCCTGGGTTTTGCAGATGTCACTCTTGGCCCCAGAGACTGGACAGAAGAGTGCCACCCAGACTGAGGTCCGAAAAAGCTTTTAGCATTTCTGACTGCAGCAGCATTTCTAAGTGCAAGGCTACATACCTCTCTCTCTCTCTCTCTCTCTCTCTCTCTCTCTCTCTCTCTCTGTGTGTGTGTGTGTGTTTGTAAGGACAATGCTGGAAAGAATGTTTTTTTCCTTCATAACTTAGTGATGCATCAGAAATAAAAAAATTACTACTAAGATAAATTTCCTGAACAATTATGGGGTGAGGCATGTTTAGGATGCTTAGCTCATTGTAGGAATTTGGGGTTAATCAAAATGCCAGTGTTTTTCATCATTGGTATATTGTTGCTTTAGAAAAATAATTGTTCCTTGATTTAAGGGTTTTCAGTAGTTTAAAACTCCTCTTGGGTCCCCATGCCCACTGAGACGTGGCTTCTTCTCACAGGCAGAATTATTTTATACAGTGAAGCATTATGTCCTCTCTTATACTTCATTGAGAAAGCCTAAGAGGACTCCATTATGCTTTTGTTAGGTGAGCTTTTTGAAAGGAGAGGGAAAACGAAGTGGGTGTTCAAATCATGGAATTCTGGAAAGTAATGTGTCCCAGAGGTGGGCACCTGGCAGGTTAAGGAAAGCCAGTCCCTCTGCCTAGTCACTGCCAGGCACTTGCTGGCTTACTTGTCCTTGTGTGAATGTGCACAGTTCAGGGAGACAACGAGTGGGAGGGAGCTGCTTCTGCTTCAGGCTGTTTGGATTTGGGGTGTTACCTCTGCTGGTTTGCAGGAAGCCTTGGGGAGCTCTTGCCTGCGTCTGTGCTGTCCTGGAGATTGGGTTTCCAGAGGGAGGGAGGCTGAGCCCACCACAGAGAAGATGGGAGTAAGCACCCCTGTCTGTGAGTACAGTGCCCCTTATCTGCCGTGCATGAGGTGGGAGAGTGTGCCAGGGCAGCTGCAGAGGGACACCGTGCGGGGAAGGGTTTTGTCATCTCAGGACACCAAACTTCCCAGAGGAGACCGTGATAAAGCTGATTGTGGACACTGGGACATTTAGTACATTTTCCTAAATAGGTCTGGGAAACATGGAGCAACAAAGAATTGCTTGTCTTAGAGAAATGACCTGCAGAGCAGCGTGTGTCCTCCGAATGAAGAGGTGACAGTTGACCCAGGAATACTGAACCCATAGGTTAGGGGGTGACTTGGGGTTCCATGGTTTAGGAAGGCAGGCCATGGTAAGACCCTAGTGTTGGCCTTCTCAGGGTGCTTCTGCCCAGTGGGGAGACCCCTATCTAGTGCAAGACTCTTGGTCCTACAGAACCTTCCCTCCAACTTGATGGATGATCGGGTCATGGCAGTAACCAGGGACCTCTCCCCCACCAAGCTCTTTGAAAACTGCTTTAAAAGCCCAAAGCCTGGTTTGCAAATTTAGGATGGCAGATATGTTTACTCTGAAGACCAGCACACCCATGTCTGCGGCTCCAGAGACACCTTCTCAGCACCCACACACTTGGGGAATCTATTCGGTATTCATAAGATAAACTGTGCATGAAGTTCTCCAGTGAGGGCTTTTCACCATATTATGGAAGGGATTTTTTTTTTTTTTTCTGGCTGTGGGACATGGGGCATCATTTGCCTTCTCCCAGGCCTAACCCTGGGTCTTGCAGGCCAGAGACTGTGTGAAGGCATCTGGGGACCCCCTCACCATAGGACGGGTGACACCCTGAGAGAGGTGAGCCCACTCCCATTTGGGTGACTGCATCTGCCCTGACTCCTTTCAGTGATGCCCATGGGAACTGACATCCAAATCTCATTTGCACGGGTTTCCAAGTCACAGTTTTGGATCGTTGAGCCTCCAATGGCAAATTCCATCATTTGCAGATCTTCATACCTTTCTATGTTGGTGTCCAGTCAGGTAACATTTTGCCAGGATTTGTTTCTCGGCTTCTCTGCTGTTCATGCCTTACTACTCTCAACTAGTTCTTGGGTTCCTTGCAAGGAGGGGCTGGATTTGATTTTGCCTTGTGCTGCTTGCTGGGTACAGCATGTTCTCAGCCAACTGTCGTTCATATGTGCTGATGCTGGATTACACTTGCTGATGATGTGCACCCACACAGGGTTCACCGATTTTGCCCATTCTGGACTCTAGTAAAGACCTAGCCCCTAACTCTAAGTCAGAACCTCTAGACTGTGTCACTTTGGTGATTCAGGACTTTAAGAAAATATGGAAGAATTCCTCATGTGGTGTGGCCCCTGTGGTCTGATGTGATGGCTTTATGTGTGATTGCATCATACATAGGCAAGCACCTTAGATAAGATGCTCAGCGGATGTGACGTCAGCCTGCGGGCCCCTGACTGAGGTGCCAGCGCTGTGTCAGGACCCCCAGGCCATGTGGGATGTCCACTTCGCCCTCCAGGGCTCTGAGCTCTTGAGAAGGAGAGCCTTGGGACTGTGCTTTTGTAGATGCCCTGTGTACTGTATGTGTATGTAGCATCAGGGTCTCCCTGAGCACCCGGGATAGGCAGACCCTTCGTCAGGGGACTGCTTTCTCTGCTGTGTGGGAACCAAAGCAAAAAGCCATTTGTGTTGTGCTGGCAACTTTCCTGCTGCAGCAGAGGCTCCAAGGACTTCTCATGGTCAAAATGGTCCCCATTTACTGAGCTCTTTCTATGACCAAGCCCCATGTCAACACATCTTCATTTAATTCTCAGAGACCTTGCAAGGAGGCATGACCCCATTTCACAGATGAGAGAGCAAAGAGAGGCCACCTTGTTCTAAGTGGCAGAGCCAAGATCGAAACTCAGGGCCTGCAAAGCCCCATGCTTTTAAAGCCCTAACCCAGTGCCTCCCCTCCCCACCCACCTCTTTCCTTGTCGAACCACTCCCTGTCCAAAGTGAGGAGAGGGGTGTGGTTCTTCTTCCTGGGGAACTTCATTCCTTCACCCAAGGACTGCACCTGTCACAGAAGGTGGAGCTGGATGCCAGGCTCCTCCTCAGACGAAGCTCTGTCCTGGCAGCCACCATTACAGGTGAACCAAAACCGTCTGATCGTTTCCTTGGCTGCTTAGCTCCTCCCAGCAAGGCTTTGGGAGGAGGTTTGGATCTCTCCTTGGCTGGGCTTGAGCCTTTGAGTCATTTTCGGGGTGCCAGTCAGGATGGGACAGTGTGCTTGGTCCTCCTCAGAACTTTGTTAACAGCCCACCTTCCCTACCCCACATGCACACAGTTGTCAGTCAGGCCCTGAGTCCCACCTCTGCTCTTTTTCTGTCCTGACTTTCTGCAACCTCTCTAGAAAGCCAAGGGGAGGTGACAGGCACTGGAAGAGTTGTTGCCGCCCGGGTTTTGTGGCCTGGCTCTGGCTGCCAAGGGGACCAGGGCACCCTACACACTGAGCCACCAGTCCAGCCCTTGCTTTCCCTTTGGGCCAAGATTTTGCCAAACACATTTCGGAGGGTGGGGTGGGGGTCCCAGACTCAGGCCCTCCGTCATCAGGCCTTCCCTGGCTTTTCAGCCTTTTTTCTTTCATTTCTTCCTTAGCCACACTTTTTCCTCCAGTCTGATTGGGACAGTCTGTCTGCTGACCACATCTTGCCCTTTGCTCTCAGGTGTTCCCCTGTGCTTGTACTGCCACCCCAACCCCCATTTCTTCACCCGGACACACCCTCACCTGTCCTCAGAGTACGGCTGCGGTGCAGCTTAAGAGTATCCCCCCAAGTGGTCCAGACTTAGAGCCATCTCAGCCACTGGACCATCCATTTGGCACCTGATTACGTTCTGCCTTAAGGACATTTTTTCTTTCTCCTGGAGACTTGTTTTACTTATTATGTCTGTCTTTTCCACAAAACTATAAGGTTGTACGAGGACTGTTTTGTAATTTTTGTCATACTTGGATGCTTACTAGAGATTTTTAACTTTGAAGAAAGGATTGAAGTCTTGTCTTTCCCCTTTGCGTTGCCGAGTGGCCAGTGCCATGCTGGGCCCATGGCCATTTCTTGTCAGTGGACAGACAGGCTATGTGAAGAAGAGTGGCTGCATGGAATTTTGATAGAATTGGAACGTGGGCTGAATGGACTGGCTCATGTGGCAGCAGGTGCATTTAATGTTTTCTGCCACCACTCTGCCTGGAGCAAATGTTACCCCTTCTGTACTTGGGCCTCTCTTAGGTTCAATGAAATAGAGGGCATATTTCTGGTGTCTTGGCTTTATGGGGGCCTGGTAGCCATGAGCTTGCACAGGATTTTTCCACTTACCACAAGGGCCTGGATTGTGACTGCTTTCTGGATTTCAGCCTCTGTGTTCTTCCTTTTGGAAAAAAGCACCCTTTCTGGCAGAAATTAGTGCATTCTTCTATTTAAGAAGGAAAAAAAAAGTGTGTAAAACAGACTTCTGCTGTCCTATACAGGAAAACAGTCTGCCCTTAAGCCATTTGAGCACCGTGGTGGCATTTATGTAGCATTTGGTCTTTATGGTTTGTGGTGACAAGACACAAGGCCTCCCTTCCATGCATCCACGGAGGCTGCATGCTGTGCTGCTGGGGTGGAGGAGGCAGCAGGAGGGTGTTTGGTGTCTGGAGGGCCCTGCCGAGCTCTGGACAGTGTGGTGGCCACAGGCAGGTGCTGTGTCTGGGTAGACAAGGCCTGGCCCCAGGAAGTTAGGCCCTTGGCTGCAGCAAGCCCCTCTGAATAAGGTGCATGTGTCCTGGGCCCAGAGCATGCTCACTGTGGCGAGGTAAAAGGACTCCAGCTGTGCCCTACCTGATCAAGATCCTGGAAGAGCTGGTTGGCTTCCGTTTCCCAAACTTCATGACATTTATTATCTGAGGATCACATTGGCACTCATCACATGATGCCATGCTCTGATGCTTTTCTTGTGGGCACACCTTTTTTCCCTCATAATTGCAGGGAAGTGAGGACTTAATTCTCAAATCTCTTCAAGACCCCCATATTGCCTACCAAGTTGACTTGCACATGGCCCTTTAAACGAGTAGTGATTGTTGACGGGTTTTTTTCTTTTTTGTGTAAAAAGGTGCAGTAGAGCTCCAACAGCCAGCAATAAAACTCCACATTCCAGACAAGTGACCAATAGAGAATTTTCCTTCAGCTGATACCGTGGTCTTTGTATCTTGATCTTTATAGATCAATTCTTCATCAGCTGTATGTGAATTCACCATTTGGGAAATATATGTGACAAATGGTACATCCCATATTAGCTTCCCCAAGTTGCTCAGCAAGTTTTGGGGCTCTGTGACCCACCTCATTGATCATGAAAGCTTGAGGAGCACCGTGATTTAAATCAAACCTAAGCAAGCTGTGGTGGGGGAAGTCTACTGGCTGAAGGAAACCTCACAGTGGGCTCCACAGTTTGGGGACCATCTGGAACCTTGTCCCTTGAGGGCAGAGAGATGCACCACCTCTCTGTTCCCAGCACTGTGCTGTGTGCATGCAGGCACTCAGTAAAGTTTGGGGAATAGATTGTCAAACAAGCATGCCATTCCAGAGTTGCCTCGTAGCTCAGAATTCTATGAATAGCTGAAGACAAGAGTGCCTGTGCTCCTTCTCTCTCGTTTTCTAAGAATGGTAAGGAAAACTGGTAACTAATGCTTAACTGTATCTCCCAAGTTAGGTATGGAAGGAATTAAAGTAAAGGTTAATTGTTCTTCTTTTCACTGGGTTACAGGGATCATCCCTAACTTTAGGAGCTAAAAATGATCAAAAAAGTTATATCCAATGGAACCTTCAGGGCTTTAATGTTTTACTAATCTCTTTCAGCAGAAGTCACTGATTTTCTGCGTACTGCATATTATGATTTTGATTTGCTGCTATTGGGGCACCTGTGGCAGAGAGACAACATCTTTGGCATTTATGAAGGAGAAAGTGCAGGTGATCAAAGGAGCAGAGCAAATATACATTTGCAGTGCTGTCAGTGCTTTTGTGTTTAATACCAGAAGGGTAAAAGGAACGACTATTGATTTCTGCCTCATCTGGGATGAATCTCAAAAGCATCATGCTTAGTGAAAGAAGCCAGTCTCAAATTGTTATATACTGTACGATTCCATTTTTGTGACATTCTTGAAAAGACAGGACTACAATGACGGAGAGCAGATCAGTGGTTGCCAGGGATGGGGGAGGGGGAGCGTGTGAGTGTAAAGGAGCAGCACGGGGAAGATTTTTGGGGGGTGATGGAACTGTTTTGTATCCTAGCTGTGGTGGTGGCTACATAAATCTATACATAAATCTATATATTGACATACCCATTGAACTGTGCCCCAAACCACATCAGATTTACTGTATGGTAATTTAAAAATAAAATAATAACAAAGGGGTGAGCAGCGCCTGAATTGTGTGGTCACTGACAGCAGGTTCAGGCCCCCGCTTCTCCCCCAGAAGTAACTACCTCTGTGCTGAGAAGTTTAGAAAGATCTCCATCCCAGGGCTCACGTCTGTGTCACGTCATTTGGCGGACGGTTGTCAGGGTGTTCCCAGGGTTATGATCTGTGTTTCTCTGTTGTGTGAAAGATGGTGGCGTTTGCACCTCGGCTCCAGACTTACCCCCCAGGGTGTATGTAGGGTGTGGATTTGAGTGAGTTTTTTGACCACTCCCAGGATTTCCTTTTATAAGGGTTTATAGGAACATTTACAGGAATGTGTTCATATGAATCGACAGATTTAGAACAATTACTCTTTTCGGCTGTTAATGTTTTTCTTTCTTTGCAAACATGCCTGTGTCCAGGACTGCATGCATCTTCATTTCTGTCTGTCCAGCACCACTGGGTCTCCTGTCTCAGGGAGTGATCTACCATCCACTCACTTGCCTGATTCTGAAATCTGGAATTGATCCTTATTATTCCTTAGCAGCCTTGCTTTACACCATGTAAAGCATGTCTTATATGTTCCGTCTTCCTAACAGCCCTCAAACTGGTCCATTGCTCTCCATGGACCTGTGCTGTCAACCCTTCCGCTCCTGGCTCAACCCTTCAACCAAGAGGATCTTTTTGACCCTCAAATATCATTCTCCTGCTGAAAATCTTGTCAAAATATAAACCAAACACCCCAATGTGGCTTAATACTCTAGAATCATCTAGCTTTACCCTGCTTATTTTTCTAGCTCAGCGTCCCTACCATTCCCTAGTCCAGAGCTCACACTTCTTACTGGGTCTTGAACAGGTTCTGTTCACTTGGGCCTCTGTGCAGAATGCCATTCCCTGTATTTGAATTGTGCCCCCCACCCCTGAGCACACACAGTATTTGTCTGGCAAATTTTCTATTCATCTATCCATCCTCAGCCTACATCTGCTCTCTTCTGTGCTGAGCATCCTTCCTTCCTGGCCTCAGAGTTGCCTGTTCTTCTGTCCTGCCTGCCACCTGCCAAACTGGATCATAATTGCCCTCAGATCTTTGCAGGCAGGGTCCTCCCTGTGCTGTCACTGTTGTGTCCCTGGTATCGAGCACAGTGCTTAGAGCTGGAAGGTGCTGAGGAACATTTTTTACAGTGATGGACAGAGTCATTTATAAATCCCAGAATCGGCAGACCAGCAGAAATCTAATGACCTGGAGGAGCCAGTACCTGTTTTCTGAATTGCTTATGGTCTGGTCAGGGAAAGAGTAACTGTTTGTTAATCCATGTGACACAGACTCCTGATGTCACTGCAGGAGAGCACAGGAACTGAAGGAGTTGAGGTGGCTGGGGACCTTCCCAGAGCTCCTCTCCCTACATCTCTCTGCCTGTTGTGTCTGCCTGTCACCATAGACTGACCCCCCTCCTTCTCACGCTCACTAACACAGAGCCAAGAGGGCCTGCCCCTTGCCCCCTGTGTGTGGCTTTAGGGGTTTTTCTGTCACATTACAGGGGGGAATCCCATCCAGTATTCTGTTATGTGGCCACTGTGCCCAGCATCTCTCTCTCTCCTTCACACTGTGTTTACGTGGTGTGCTTGTGGTGTTGCTTCTCTGCTCTAATCAATGTGGAAACACTGCATTTTGGCCTCTGGTGAGCTATCCCCCTCTTCTAGAGTGGTCCTGAGCCAAATTTCCATAGAGATGTGGTGGGGAGGGAGCATTCTCTGCCTTCTCCCTCTTCCTGCTCCTCTGTACTCATCCTACACCTAAAAGGATGGTTTTCCACTTGAGAAACACAGTGTCTTCAATCAGAGTTTGAGCACACGTATTGCTGATTAGAATTCTTGATGGATTCCCAAAGCAGTCTCTGTCTTCTGATCTGTCCTGGAACTGTTGCTGGAAGTGCCTGTGTCTAGCTCTGTTTGTCAGGGATTTCTGGAAGCTCTGGGATTGGGTGTTTGGCTCATGTTCTCAGGCTCGATACTGAGGTGATTGTGGGGAGCTAGGCTGGGTGAACCTGCTCAGTCCCCCTGTTGGGCCCCTAGGCAGGATGGTGGGTGTACCTTGTGCACAGGGCTGGCTCAGCCATCTCTGAAGTTGGATCCAGTGCTAAGCTGAGCCAGCCTGCCTTCCTGGTCTTAACATTCCTTTGAGGAAGTTTTGTTTTGCATCTCACAGCCATCAAGGGGAAGGGCAATCCACAGATTGCTGAGAAGCTCTGCTGGCTTCACAATTCTGACAAGGCCAAGGGCATATACCTGTTCTTGTTAAAGCCTTGTCTGATTTCCTGATTAAAAACAGACCTCCAGGAACTGGGAACTTTCAAGGTCTTGGGTTATGACCACTGCCTTTGTGGCAGGACCCTTGATTTGTCCTGGCTTCCCAGTGACCACCCAGTGGGGCACATGGGCAAGTCACTGGCTTTCCCAGGTCTCTGTTTCCTCACCTCCCCAATGAGGGGTTTAGATGAGTTGACCACGGGTTCTCTCCAAAAGTTTGATGTAATAAAGGTATTGTTCCGGGGGTTACGAGTTTGGGGTGGTAGACTAGGCGCACGCATCCACTTTCCTGTCTCCTTGGTCCCAATGAAACAGTGAACAATGAGGCAAAGAGAAATGGAGTCATAATGCCCTCAGCAAAGTGGGAATGCAGAGGAATCCCTAGAAGGTAAAAACAGATTGGGTTGACAAGGAAACTGGAGCAGAAGACACAAAACAGCCCAAAACCCTAGACATGAGTCTTTCACGGGAGCCCTGGAGATGCTCCAAGCACCATAGTGTTAAATGGAATTAGAAGAGTCTTCACGGAAACATACTGCAGAGCAGCCAGGGCAAATCTTGACCCCAGGGTAGAACCCTGAGAGTATGTTCTCCACAATGCTGAAGAGACTGGGAAGTTTGCTTGGGTGTGCTCTTGGCAGTGGTGTTGGGGTCTGAGAGAGAATTGTTGCACAGCCTGAGGTGACTTCAGACCTCGAGGAGAATAAAAAAGTGAAAGATGATGCTGTCCAGGAGTAAAAGACATCACCTGCTTTCTGCCCAGGATCAAGCTGTCTTATTTTTGGCAGTTGTGAGAGAGTCCCAGGCTGCTGGCCTGTCCCACCTACCCAGCCAGAGCCCCGGGCGAGCCTCCCATTCAAAGGAGAGGCCTGAGGGAAATACACTCCAGCAAAACTTTAGGATTGTAAAGGTAAGGAATTTTGTTAAAACTTCTGGAGAGAAAAATCAGGTTGCCCACAAGAGCAGCCTCAAACTGGCAGCAGACTTCTTGTCGGCACCACTGGAAGCCACGGTGGCGTCACATCTCACGTTCTGGGGAAGATGGTCTCCAGCCTGGAGTGCTGTTTCCTACTAAACTGTTAATCAAGTGCAAGGACCAGTAAAGATATAGTTTCATTCCTGGAGTAGCTCAGAACTTCACCTTTACATTCCATTTTGTGGGAAAAAAAATTAGTCTTTTAAAAAACCCTCCAGATAAAGCAAAAAACCCCCCCAAACACCAAAAGACAAATACAAGGATTACATGGTGTGCATGAAACAATGGCAGCTGATGATTCAGAACAAGTGAAGAAAGCTGAAGAGAAATGGAAATGCTTTAATAGACTCTGATTCTTGAGGTTCTGAGGTCCAATTGAAAGGGTTTCCAGTGGGCTGTCCACACCATTTGGTGGACAGTGAGTAATACTGGGGCATAATGTCAGCCCTCCCACGTCTACCTGTTGGCTCCCATGTCTTCATCTCTTCACCAAATGCTGCTGCTTCTACCTCTGCAGTGTCTCTCCAGCTCTACTAGGTGAGAAGGAGGTGGTACTGACACAGGTAGGAGAGCAAGAGATGGCTACGGGGATAGCTGGGGGTGGTTTGGGCCCTGATGAAAAGAGCAGGTCCATTGCTTCTTAACCCTGGCTGCACGTTGGAGTCACCTGAGGAGTTTTTAACACATTCTGATGCTGAAGCCCTTCCCCGCCAATTACATCAGAACCTCTGGGGATGGTGCCCAGGTGACTCTGTGCAGTCCATGAGAACTGAGGTAGATTCAGATGGGCATGAGGATTCAGACCTTGGCCACCAGGCTCCTGCTGATGGCCTGGGTGTCCTGTTCAGACTAAGAATGTCATAAAATAGTCTCAGGAGACTTTTTTTTTCTTTTTAGTTATCTTCTAATTACATGAGTAATTTAAAAAAATCAAACACTACAGAAGCACATAGAGTAAAAAGCTATAATCTCTTTTCCAGAGATAAGCCATTGTGTATCCTTCCAGATCTTTTCTATACTTTTACACAACAGAATGTGAAAATAGAGCTTCTTCTGCATTCTTTTTTTTTTTTTAACATTTATTCATTTTTGAGACAGAGAGAGACAGATCATGAATGGGGGAAGGTCAGAGAGAGAAGGAGACACAGAATCTGAAACAGGCTCCAGGCTCTGAGCTGTCAGCACAGAGCCCGATGCGGGGCTCGAACTCACGGACCGCGAGATTATGACCTGAGCCAAAGTCGGATGCCCAACCAACTGAGCCACCCAGACGCCCCTCTTCTGCTTTCTTAACTGAGGACAGTTTTGTGGTGCTGCACAGCCCTTATTTCTACAGCATGGTGAAGTGAGAGGCCACATTGACCCCAGCCACCTCCAGCCTGCCAAAGACCTAGAACATCAGGTGGGGAGAATTTTTTTGGAGACATTATCAGTGAGCCCATTTCCTTTCCTGAACCTTCCCACTGGAGAGGCAAGGTGCATTCCTGACACTGTGGGCCCAGAGGGAAGCACTCGGGAAGGATGTCTCTGAACTGATGGCACTCTTGCCAGGGGTGTGGCCAGATTGAAGGCTCCTGCAGAGCCAGAGGGGTTCCTGGAGAGTTTGGGAGTCAGTAGAGGGGAGATGGACCCAGGTCAGGGGCAATACTGATGGAGGAAGGTGGAGAGGGGGATCTCAGACCACCTGGAGGGCCCTGGCCCTAGTTGGCCTGGGCCTGTCCTTGGGGGGGCCCTTTGTCCGGGTTCTAGCCAGGTTGTGGGCCCTGCAGGGAAGTGCCCACACCCTATCCCCCATGAGCCGCTGGGCCTCCATTAGCCAGGGAGTGAAGACACTTTCTTGTGGAAAGGACTCTACCTTCTAGTCGACTGGAACTGGCAGTGCTTGATGCCAAAAATAGATGGTCTATTCATCTATTTCAGAAAGCCTGGAAAAGCTCTGGCTGAGATGTGTGGAGGTGGCAGGAACAGGTCCACAGAGTGCGTTTAGTAAGAGTGTGAGGAAGGATGCCGTAGGTTTCTGCTTTTACTCTGAGGAGTCCAGCTTGGTCTATAAGTAGTTACACTTAACACACACATACACATACACGTGCGTGCGTACACGTGCATGTATTGGGGTTCACATTTTTTGCAAAAATGAAATACTATGCGTATTTTCCTGCAGATCTTTATTTAAACTTCATAATATATTTTATAAATACTTCCATGTCAGCAAATAGATCTACTTCATTTCTTTTAACCATTTCTTTCCTTAGTATTCTAAATAATTCAGATAACCATTCCCATACCAAGGAAAATTTATAATATATGTAAATTTTAATACAGATCTGGCTGCAGGGAACATGCTTGCTCATTTATCTGTAAGTTTTTCTGAATATTTCTATAGAATAAATTTCCAGAAGTGGAACTATTATGCTACATTTAATATTTTGATAAAAGCTGCCAAATGGCTTTTATTTTAAAAAGGTATATAATTTTTTAACTCCTACCAGCAGCATATGGGAATGCCATTTTTCATACTCTGCCAACAGTGAAGAATATTTATCTTTGAAAATTTCTGATAGTCTTGATTGTTACGTTTAGTTATTAGTGGAGTTGGCCGTTTTTATACACTTACTGATTATTGCCTATCATGCCAGTTGCTTTTACATATCCTTTGCCCACTTTTCAATGGAATTGTTTGCATTTTCCATATTGCTTTATAAATCAGGAATATATATTCTCTTTCTCATAGATACTGTTTATATAGTTCTTCCTAATCTGACTCATATCTTTTAACTTTATAGAAAGCTTTCACAGTGTAGAAAAGGTTTGGAAGACATGAAATAGAATGTCACCTACTTTTAAGATGAAAGAAAAAGGTAGGGGCTTGTGATTCTCATTATAACCACTCAAACAATGTTCAACTTTACCAAATAAGAAAAAAGATCCAGGAATTACATTGTTACAAATGTACTAGATTGCTTTTGTTTCCCCCCCCCTTACTTTCTAAATAATTGAGATATAATTTACATATGCCAAAATGAACTTGTGAACCATCGCCACAGTCTAATTCGAAAACATTTTCATCATATCCCAAAAGAAACTACATATCCATTAGTAGTCTTCTTTAAACATTTGCTGGAATTCACCAGTGAAGCCTTCTGAGCCTGGGATTTTCTTTGTGGAAGGTTTCAAAATTCCTCATTGTCTCTTTAGTTGTAATAGGTCAGTTCATAATTTCTTTTGGAGTCATTTTTGGTATGTCTTTCTAGGAAAATGCCCATTTCATCTGGCTTATCTAGTTTGTTGGCATACAGTTGTTCATAGTATTCCCTTATAATCAATTTTATTTCTGTAAGGTCAGTAGTAATGGCCCTTTTTTCATTCTTGATTTTAGTAAGTTGAATCTTTTCTCCTCTTTTCTTGGTTAGTCTGGCTATAGTTTTGTCCATTTTGCTGATCTGCTCAAATAACTAACTTTTGTTTTTGTTGATTTTCTGTATTGTCTTTGTTCTCAATTTCATTAATTTCTTTTCAAATCTTTATTATTTTTCCCCTGCTTTCAGTTTAGTTTGCTCTTTTTTTAAATTTCTGAAGGTGTATTATTAGACTATTGAGACCTGGAGATTGAGACCTTTTTTTCTTTTTAAATATAGGCATTTATACCTATAAATTGCCTTCTAAGCACTGCTTTAGCTGCATCCTATAAGTGTTTGTTTTTAGTAAACTCAAAGAATTTTCTAATGTTTCTTGTGATTTTTTTTCTTTGACCTATTGTTGCTTAGGAATATGTTATTTAATTTATTCCAGACATTTGTGAATTTCCCAACTTTCCTTTAGTTATTGATTTCTAACTTAATTCTGTTGTGGTTGGAGAGCATAATTTGTATGATTTTAATCTTTTAAAATGTATTGAGTCTTGTTTTATGGCCTAAAAAATGGCCTATCTTGGAGAATGTTTCATATGTCCTTGAGAAGAACGTGCATGCTATTGTTACTGAGTGAGTGTTCTGGTCTTTTAGATCTAGTTGGCTTATCATGTGTTCAAGTCTTCTGTTTCCTTATTGGTCTTATGTCTAGGTTCCATAAATTTTTTATTAATTTTTTTAATGTTCATTTTTGAGAGACAGAGACAGAGCACAAGCAAGGGAGGGGCAGAGAGAGAGAGAGAGAGGGAGAATCCAAAGCAGGCTCCAGGCTCTGAGCTGTCAGCACAGAGTCCAGCGTAGGGCTTGAACTTAAGAACTGCAAGATCATGACCTGAGGCAAAGTCAGATACTTAACCAACTGAGCCACCCAGGCACCCCTAGTTGTTTCATAATTGTTGAAATGGAGCATTGAAGACCTCAACTATTACTGCCTAATCATCTGTTTTTTCCTTCAATTCTGTCGGTTTTGCTTTGTGTATTTTGGAGCTCTGTTATTAGGTGCATATATGTATATAATTGTTAAATTTTGATTAATTGACCCTATTATATAATTTCCCACATTGTCTCTAGTAATTTTTATCTTGGAGTCTATTTTGTCTTATATCAGTATAGCCATTCCAGCTCTGTTTTATTGTTTGCATGGTATCTTTTTTCTATCCTTTTGCTCTCAACTTATATGTGTCTTTGAATTTAAAGTGTGTCTTGGGCTTGGCTGCAGCACCTTACTTGACGTGTCTCCAGAGGCAATGGAAACAAAAGTAAAAATGAACTATTGGGACCCTCATTAAGATAAAAAGCTTCACACAACAAAGGAAATAATCAGCAAAACTAAAAGGCACCTGATGTAATGGGAAAAGATATTTGCAAATGACATATCAGGTAAAGAATTAGTATTCAAAATCTATAAAGAACTCATCAAACTCAAAACCCAAAAAACAAATAATCAAGTGAAGAAATGGGCGAAAGACATGAATAGACACTTCTCCAAAGAAGACATCCAGATGGCTAACAGACACATTAAAAAAATGGTCAACATCACTCATCATCAGGGAAATATAAATCAAAACCACAATGAGATACTACCTCACACCTGTCAAAATGGCTAAAATTAGCAACTTGGGCAGCAACAGATGTTGGCGACAATACAAAGAAAGAGGAACACTTTTGTACTGCTGGTGGGAATGCAAACTGGTGCAGCCACTTTGGAAAACAGTTTGGAGGTTCCTCAAAAAATTACAAATAGAACTACCCTACAACTCAGCAATTGCACTAGTAGGTATTTATCCAAAGGATACAAAAATGCTATTTCAAAGTGGCACATGGACCCCAATGTTTATAGCAGCAGTATCGACAATAGCCAAAGTATGGAAAGAGCCCAAATGTCCATCAAATGATAAATGAATAAAGAAGATGTGGTATATATGTACAATGGAATACTACCCAGCGATCAAAAAGAATGAAATCTTGCCATTTGCAACAATGTGGATGGAACTAGAGTGTATTATGCTAAGCAAAATAAGTCAGAGAAAGACAAATATATGATTTCATTCATATGTGGAGTTTAGGATACAAAACAGTTGGTGAATGTAAGGGAAGGGAAAGGGAAGCAAAAATAATATAAAAACAGGAAGACAAACCATAAGAGACTCTCAAATACAGAGAACAAATTGAGGGCTGCCAGAGGGGAGGTGGGTGAAGGGACGGGCTAAATGGTGATGGGCATTAAGGAGAGCACTTTTCGGGATGAGCACTGAGTGCTATATGTAAGTGGTGAATCACTAAATTCTATTCCTGAGATTATGTTAACTATCTTGGATTTTAATTAAAAAATAATTTAAAAAAGAAATTAAACAAAAGAAAAAATAAAGTGTGTCTTGGGGTGCCTGGGTGGCTCTGTCAGTTAAGCATCCAACTCTTAATTTGGGCTCAGGTCATAGTCTCACACGTGGTGAGTTCGAGCCCTGCATCAGGCTCTCCCTCTCTATCTGCCCCTTCTCTGCTCATGCTCTCTCTGTCTCTCTCAAAATAAATAAACTTTAAAAATAAATAAAGTGTGTCTCTTGTAGAAAGCATATATTTGGATCATTTATTTATTTAAAAATTTTAACATTTTACTTTTTTGAGAGATAGAGACAGAGTGCAAGCAGGGTAGGGGCAGAGAGAGAGAGGGATACACAGAATCTGAAGCAGGCTCCAGGCTCTGAGCTGTCAGCACAGAGCCTGACGCAGGGCTGGAACAGACAAATTCGAGATCATGATCTGAGCCGAAGCTGCATGCTCAAGCAACTGAGCCACCCAGGTGCCCCTATTTGGATCATTTAAACATCTCCATCCTGTCAGTCACTTTTGTTTGAAATACTTAATCCATTTTCTTTTAATGTAAATATGTGCCCTTAATTGTTTTAAATAAACACTTCAGTAGAGGGAAAAGGCTTTTCACACTGAGCAAGCTCTGACTCAGGTCAGATTGGGGTTTTCTAGGGAACCACTGGAGAGGTCAAATGACAGTTCTCTGGGGATAGAGCTTAGATGAAGTTCCATCCTGGTTCTTCTAGTGGCTGCCAGGCTGCTGATCTACAGAGTGATTGTGAAGCTGTTGGCTTTCAAGGCTACCAAGGAGCTAGAGAGCAGGAGGGTGGAATAAGCTGCAAAACTCACTTCATACCAAGATTCAGTCATTTCTCTTGGTAATGCTCCACAGAGTGCTGCAAGCCTTTAGTTCATTTCCAGAGTTGTGACATTGATTCTAATTTTTTTTTCACAGTTTTCTCATTGCTTTTGTGGAGGAGAGATTTTTGGGGGGGAGGTCCTTATTCCACCATTTTTAGTGATGTCACTTGCTTATGGTTTTATTATTAAGAAGTATTTTGAATCACATTGAATACTTGGCATCATCATATTTGGTTATCCAAGAGAACTCAGTTTTGGTACTACTTCACTGTGTCCTGAGGTGAGTTACAGTATAGAACCTGTCAGCCTCAGTTCCATTGCTTGAAAAATGATTAGTTGTCCAGTGAAGATGCCAGTTTTGACCACCTTTGAAATTCTGAGCTTCTAAAGGCCATATTTTCATCTACATTTTCGGTTCTGATGCAGCTGTACTGAGTTAATTTTTTTTAACTCTTATCACACTCTGTCAATCATATTTTTGTAATAATTATTTTATTCTGAATTGTAAATATTCTTCCAATAGCATCGCTGTTGCTTTTGGCTTTTATTCTTCCTGAGAAGCTACAATGCAGCTGCTATGAATTCTACTATAATATATATATGAAAAAAGCAGTTGTTCTTCCCACCAACATCATGGTTTAGCAGCTCCTTAGCATGATGTTGAAGGAGAGGCCTTTAAATTGGCCCTGGTGTGAGGAGTGATGATGTTCAGGTCTAGAAGTAAGATGCCATGTTACCTGAGTCCTCTGTTACAGTTGCTAGAGAATTGTCACTGAGTTCACTGTCCAGCCACAGATTTTCCATCACCACCTTGACTGAATCGTCTCCATAAAGTACAGCCCCTGTTCTTGGGCTTCAGTTCCCTTTTGTTGGTCCTGTGGTACAGATGCCTAATCACATGGGCACATCCACCCTTCCCACCCTCTTATGCCTTTCTTTGCCGGGCACCCTCTCAGTGTCCTCCTTATGAGGTGAAGTCAGCTCCATGGTCTCTTGTGTCTGGGATTCAAGGAAGGGGCACAGAGTTCGGCACTAGTTTCTGGAAGGCCTAGTCCTCTCATTTTCCCCTGTGCAGGTGGCAATCAGATAATCACCCCTGTTTTTCTCTTCCCACTGAAGTGGACTGGGTGGCAGTGATGAGGCAGGGATGTCCTGGTGGTGTGGCTGGGCAGGCTGGCTGTCAGTCACTGTGGGAGTGGGTGATGTTCATGTCCATCCTGCATCTTTTTTCACCTGCTTCCAGCCCTGCATGTTTCTTTGTTTAAGCCCTGCACATGGGGTTGTGGTCGGTCCCTGGCTCCATCTGGCCATTGCCAGGTCCGTGTCCGTGTCTGTGCTGAGCCCCACCCTGGCTCTGTGAGCTGTGCAGGCCTCTGAGTCGTCTGGCCAGTTGTGCAGGGGATTTGCTGCTGACCTGGTCTCTCTCTCCTCAGAGCTGCTTAGTGCCTGGCAGGCGGCAGCAGGTGTTCGGTTCCCCGCACGCCCTCTGCTGGCCTGTGTCTCCAGGTGGATCCTGCACCTGGGGAGCAGACTGCTCCCTGGCCACAGCACATCTCCTGTGGGCGGCACTATTTCCACATCCCAGCAAGTTAGGGACGGGACAGCCAGAGCAGGCCTTGTGTGGAGGTGGTGTGGGTGGGCGCCCATGTGCTGCATTCTGAGAGATGTCAAAAATAACCGTGAGCAGTGATCCCTCCCATTAGCTCCATACTTCCTTTATGCATTACATCATCTCATTCTGTCCTTCACAGCAGCCTGTGCGATAAGTCTTGTGATAAGTGAGAAACTGAGGCCAGGCTGGAAGGTGACAACCAGGACCCCAGTGCAGACAGCAACTTGGTGCTCTTTCTGTTCTACTCAAGCCCAAGTTCCTCCGTCTGTTTTGTTGTTGTTGTTGTTTAGTTTTTACTTAAATTCCATTTAACATACAGTGTAATATTAGTTGCAGGTGTACAATGTAGTGATTCACCACTTCCATGCATTACCCGGTGCTCATCACAAGTGCTTCCCTCTGTTTCAAGGTAGAATTTTATTACTTCTGGTTCTTTGTGCAAGTTGCACTTGGTGTGAGCATTGAACAAATGTGCTGTCCCAGAGTGGTGCAGGACCAGTGGGAGCAATGTGCAGCTGCTTCTGCCCCAGGCTGGGCTCCCCAGGGGCATGTCTCAGCCCCCAGTGTAGGTGCCTGAGAAAAAACTTGGTTTTCCCACAACTGTTTCTTTTCAGCTTTGAGCTCCTGGGGTGCATGGCCACCAACCTTAATTTCAGCCACTGGGATGTTTCTCCCAGCCGTTAGCACCCAGCGAGTAGCACCTGTGTTCTGGGAGGTTTCCTGTGGTGCTTGATATCTGGATGGGAGAAATGCTGCTTGGTGCTTGGCCTAGTACATTTGCCTGACCACCAAGACCTCTATCCTTCTGCTTCTGTGCTGGTCCCTGTGGGTGGGCATTGAGACTTCCCTGTTGTAGTCCCTTTGAGTTTGGTGACCTGCCCCACCCCAGGCCACCCCTGAAGCACAGGGGTTATTCTGCCCTGCTCCTGCTGGGGCTCAGGATGCCACATGACACATCTAAGCCTTGCTTTCCTAAACACCCCTTGTGGCTCTTTTCACCCAGAGATCTTGCTGCCGTTGCTTGGGTCCTGAGTCTGGGTCATTGTAAGGCCTTTGCCCTTCATTCTTTGCCAGATTGTTTTCCACCAGATGGAAGAGGCAAGGCTATCACGATGCAGTGGGCATGTAGAGGGAATGGCACAGAGCTTAGAATTTGCTTTTGCTGGTGACTGAGCTGTTCATTGGTGACTCTGACACAGAGGGATCATGCACTTGCCCCATGCAAATCCACAATGAACACAGTCTCCATTTTTTTTAATGTGTTTTTTTTTTTTGAGAGAGAGAGAGAGCACGAGCAGGGGAGGGGCAGAGAGAGAGGGAGACAGAATCCAAAGCAGGCTCTAGGCTCCAAGCTGTCAGCACAGAGCCCGATGTGGGGCTTGAACTCACAAACCACAAGATCTGAGCTGAAGTCGGACACTTAACCAACTGAGCCACGCAGGCGCCGAAACACAGTGTCTGTTTACTGGTACCTAGCATGTCGTTTGGCCCCACCTATCCTGGGTGCAGCTGTCTTGAAGTATACCAAATCCCTTTGTCTTATAGATCTAAGAGTAGAGCCAAACAAAGCATGTCCATGACTTCAGAGGGTTCAAATAGCTTGACATCATTCATCCAGCCCCTGTTTGCTCAGAGTATTAGTTGGGACTCTTTCTTTTGTAAATGAGGCTTGCAGAGGCTTGTCTGGCATTTAAAAATCAGACAGACTTTGTGGCCCCTGTAACTGGAACATCATGGATAGCTGCCTTTAGGAACAGCTGGATCCAGGCCTCTAAACAGAATTCCCAGGTGCATTTGCTTTTCTCTTCTTCATGTCTTGGTGCTTCTTTCCTCTCTAGACTCACATCCTCCCAGACCCAACAGAAAAGAAATATTTTCAACAATTCCATAAAAGCCCTGAGCCTCACTCTCCTTCGCCTGAACTAAGTCATGTGCCTGTCCCTGCAGCAACCACTCTTGCCAGGGGCTAGAACTACATTCATTGATCAGCTTAGGCCTGCGCCATAGCTGTAGCTCCTGTCTTGGGCCACACCGTGTATTAAGAGTCAGACCTTGGCAGGTTCTTACCAAGTCCCCGAGTGAACACAGTTTCCACCCTCTGAAGGAAGAGTAGCCCCCTCTGCTCAGTAGTGCCTGGGAATGGACTTGCTGCCTCAGCCAATCATTTGAAGTGGCATGCAGCCTAAATGGTCTTAACCTTCCCCTGCTTGGGCTTCTGTTCAAGGAGGCTGCAGTCCCTCCTTTTTCCTTTGTTTGAACTTCAATGACTCAAAGGAGAACCTTTTGTTAATGGAGGCTGGAGTACGGGATGCAGAACCATGTGCCTCTCACTCCACCCCCCCATTCTGTGCTTTAGATGCATCGCCTCTACTGTTCCCAGGGGTTGGAAGCCCCCCTGGGGTTGGGAAGCATTCTGTCTCTTCCTCTAGAAGTCCAGTTTTCCAGCCCTTCTGAATGCAGCCTAGCCATGATTAGATAGATTAGGTAGATCTTTCTGGGCTCCCCTAAGCCTGTATTGTAAGAGGAAGGGGGCTGGATCCATATGAAAAGCCCTCTTCTCCCAACCAGTGAAGCTGTGTGTCCAGTTCCCACCATGAGGTCATGGACCAGGACACACTGGAGGCCATAAACATTTCCATTGCCTGGACGGTCTAAGCACCACGCTTGTGGCAGTTCCTTGTCCTTGTGGGCGAACACCATATCCTTACATGACTCAGCTGAAGGCTCACCTAATGATCTGAGGGCCACACCCAGAGGTCTTGAAGTACCTCCAGAGCAGTGATTCTCTACCCTGGCTGCATTGGAAATCATTTTAAGAAAATTCTGATACCTGAGTCCCACTGTCAGCGCAGGGCTGGGGCATGACCTGAGTATCAGGAATTTTAAAAGCCCTCCAGGTGATTCTGATGTGCAACCAAAGTTGAAAACAACCAATCTTAAGCAGTGGTTCTCAAACTTTGACACACAGAGGAATCATCTGGGGGTCTGGTTCCAGTGGGGATTCTGAGCCCATAGATCTGGGTGGAACTCAAGAGTGTGCACTGCTAACCAGCTCTCAGGTGGTGCTGAGGTTGCTGGTCCCCAGGGGCAGTCAGTAGGTACAGATGGGTCTTTCCCTTGGCAGTGGGTATGTCAAACATGGCCAAATGGTGAGCTGATGCAGGTCCCAGAGAGAGCGCTGGTAAGGGAGTTCTCCAGCACTTCTATCCTCTCTCAGACCCCAGTGTGATGGTCTGTCAGGCATTCTGGGTCACTTCTTGCTGCAACACTTTTACCCTTGGAGAGAAACTAGGCGGGGACAGAGCAGAGCCTCCTCACTATGCAGCCATCCGACGTGCTGCCAGAGAACTGGGACCCTGTTAGGGCCGTAGAAGCAGGTACCCAGCAAACACACTCAGAAGCAGCAGTTCCATGGTCTGTGGGCTCATAGGTGTGGAGACCTTGGGGCTCCACCTCTGCCCCATGCCTGTGCTGGTGCTTCCTGCTTTTGCCAATTGCCTCTGGTGACTCTTTCTTTGATTAACGACTCAGAGTTGCCTGGCATGGATGAAATACTCATAGTAATCAATTCAGTTAACATTTAAAGAGTAAACTATATGAACTAATCACAGCAGTTCTTGGCACATGCTAAGCTGCTGTCATCATTAGGCTTTGGCTCCCTGGAAGGTGGAGTTTGAGAAATCCCCAGTGTCCTCACTTGTTCCTGAGATTTTGCCTCATCAGCACGCCTGCCTTTCTGTGGTCACTTTCCCATTCATCAGCCAAGTAAGGAATGAGTGCAGTGCTCCCTTAATGACTCCACTGCTGTGTTCACTGTTGTGTCTGCAAATGACCCTGGCCAGTAGGAGGAGCACAAGGTTTACATGCTGCACCGTATTCATCATAGTGCACTTTTAAGCACCTGCTGCACACTTGGCACCTGGGGATATACAGAAAGAACCACATTTATTGGTATTGTTCTCAGAGAATTCACACTCTGATTGAGGAAGCCAGCTCTGACCCAGGAGACTGCAAAAGTCATTAATTGTTCAATGTTGCGGGGCCTCTATGTACTATAGCCAACGCCCTGGAGATATTTCAGAAAATGCGGATGTTGCTGCCTTTTTAAGGTCTTCCAAATACAGAGAGGCTGGAATAATTTGGAATATTAGACGTCTTCACGTAACCAGCCAAATGTATGTTCGTATTGCTGCATGTCCTTACTCTCCAAGTGTCGTGTCTCCAGATTACAGCATGGGAAGATATTTACGTCAAACCCAACCAGCCCCCACAGCTGAATCACACAGGAGCACTTTGTCAGAGGATCTTCCCAAATGGCTCAATAAAATCAACTACTTGAGAGTATTTTTGTTTTCTTAGACATTCCAAAGAAAGTTAATAAAGTGAAGGGCCTTCTTCAAAGTGATTATGGGCTTGTTACCTCAGGAATGCTGCCTTTGGATTTTATGTACATCGGGGGTGAGGCTCACTCATTCAGAACATATTTACCAAGCACCTACTGTGTGTAGGTAGGAAGGCTACAGAGATAAGAAGATCTTGTCTCTGCCCTCAAGAAGCACAAGGTCCAGGAGTGGAGATGTGTGTGGAATAATGTGATGACCAGCCAGGGGCTCTGAGGAAGGATGCAGGGTGCCCGGCAAGCACAGAGATTTCCCAGGGTTCCCAGGGTGGTGGTAGAAGTTGCTGTTGCGTGTGGGAGGTGAAGAGCAGGAATTCCCTGCAGGTGTGCAGAGTCTCCGGTGCGACTGTGTGTGGGCAGGTGCAGAGAAGGTGGGAGGTAAGGCGGTTGGGGCAGGAGGGGCCTTCTGTGGTGTTACCATTGCACTTCAGTTTCTAGATCACAAATAAGCAGCACACTGAGAACTCGATGCTGAAAATGTATTTTCAGTATACTTTGTCCTCAGCTCAAACGTGTTTTTTATGTTGTCTAACACATCTTCACAGAAAGAGGAATTTGTGCCAATTTTACAGACCTTTTTTTTTTCCAGAAGTAATTTAATGGACTATTAGGTATCAGACATGAGTCCAAACCACTCATGTCGTAAGCAAGACTGAGGCCCAGAGAGGGAAACGATTCATTCCAAGTCACTCAGCTGGTTAGTAGCTAGTTAGTGGCTGAACCAAGGCTAGCACTGTTCTGTAGATTTATTGCCATATCTGCCAGTGGTGCTGCTGCCCCAAACAACTGGCAGTAGCTTCCTGGAGTCCTGTGTGGGGAGCAATTCTGATAATGATGCTGTGGTTGATTACTGATGTCTGCCAAGGGCAAGCGGTAGGAGAGTGGCAGCAAGGGTACCCAGTGTTGCCATTCCACCTTATCTTTCTTTGTGATGATAAAAAGGAAGTAGCAGAAAAAGCAGAAACTGTGGTTAGTGATAACTTAAACAGTTAGACTTCCAATACATTCATGTAAGTCAGTAACCATTCATTGGGATCTAACATGTGCCCTCAGTGCTTGTAAACACAAAATCTCATCCCACATAGGCTGGCCCATATTACTAAGCTCACAGTCTCAGGGCCAATGCCGTGTTTCATGAGGAATGGCAGCAGCTTGCAACAGAATGGGAAAAATGGGGAAAGTAATTTAACAGATTTATGCTCAGTGGTGCATTTGTAACTGGTTGTCTAAATAAATAATTTTTTAAGTTAACTTAAAAATTAAGTTAGGACCTTTTTAGTAGCTAAACTGGCAAGGTGATTTTAGACCTATAGAGGCATTAAAATAATATTATGTCTGTATCTTTACTCAATTAAAAAAAATAAAGGCAAACAAGTCCACATATAGAATTTGTTTTCACTAATTTTACAGTATTCTCAGATCTTCACATCCAACTCCAAACCTGAATGTTCTCCAATTCAGAAGGATTGCTGGAGCATTCTGGCTTTTGCTTTCAAGAACAAGAAGCTAGTTTGGGGGCTTGTGGCTTAACCCAGGATCAAGCTGGCTGATGGACTATCTGAGAATTGACCTAGAGGCAAGTGAACAGACCAGCAGAACACATTTGTGTGGTGACAAAAGGTGTCATGCATGCCCATGAAGGCAAGTCTTGGCTACTCAGGTCTCCAAAGTGCAAGCCTATCAGGGGCAAAGGTGTAATTTCATTGGATGTCTGGTTCTGTTTTTGTTTTTTTTTTTAATATTTTTATAAATGCAGATACTTGCACCTCTTTATTTCTGTTAGCACGGCCAAAGCCCATTTCCTTCATCATTAGTGGTGTGTTATTTCCAGTGATTCTTGATGCCCCATGTTGATTCATTTATGTGTGTTATTTCTTAGGTCACCTGGTCCTTGAGCAAGGTCTGCCCAGTGCCTTCCAACTGCTAGCATGAATGGGATAAGAGCTCACTCTCCCGGGCTTCTCTGTTCTTTCCTGTGCTGTCCCTCTCGTCTGGGACCTTCCTCTCTTCCCTCTGTCAGAGATAGCAGGGACCTTCCTCATCACAGCTGAGCGGCTTCTCTTTGTATCCCTGGGAGTTGGGAGGATGGGCCAGGGCATGCTGGAGGTGACCAGCCCCAGGTGGCCTGAGGTGGAGTGACTTCTTCCCAGCAGCACGCGCAGAATGCCTCCTGACTCTCAGGGTATTGCCCTCGGGTGTCATTTTGCAGTTTCCACAGAGTTCTGCTCAACTGGAAAGAACTGTGAAGAACCTTCAGTGGTGCAACAAGATCTGTGGCTGCTCTCTTCTGGGTTTGTTTTTTGTTTTGTTTTTTGGTTTTGGTTAAAATCAATGTAAATCATGATGGGGGTTGGATTCTTTATAATGTCACTCTTGGATAGCAAGCAAATAACAGATCACAAACGTGGCACTTACCGCTTTGTAAAGGTTAACTCTGAACAACACACAGCAAAGGAAAGATTTTGGAGTTGCCTAACTTATTGCTGACCCTGGAAAGTAGCTATTCTAAGTAATTTAAGGGCTCAGTTGAACTTTGGGGCATTAATTGTTTGGTTTGACTGCCTTTGTGGCTGAAAATAATTTATTGATGGTGAACCCATCTTTTCTATTTGGTTTAAACAGCCTGAGTGTTTAAAATAGTACATGAGGAAAAGCACATTTTGATATTCTTAAAATCCCAGGAGGTCATGAGGGTTACTCCTGAGGCATGGAGAGACTAACTGGCATGTCGTGTGGGAATCCAGGCAGATTCCCGGCAAGCCCTCAGAGACCCCGGTTCTGTAACCCTGTCCCAGGCCAGTTCAGCGGGGGACTGTTCCCCACCTGGGGCACGGCATGGCGGTCCCTGTGTAAGAGGTAGCAGAGCCAGAGCGTCCTGTGACAGAAGCTCCCTGTGGGCCAGCCCGCACTGACGTGCCTTGCAGCATTGGCTGAGACGTTTGTCTTCCTTGCTGTTCCATGCTCTGTAGGATCCACGGGTGGTCCTCCAGCTCTGACACAGAAATGATGTGGAGACATGGGGAACAAGACCTCAGGAATGACAGAAACGGCCTCTCACAGACAAGCTCTTGGTTCCAGTGGCCCAGCAGGCAGGGCCGGGGGGGGGGGGGGGGGAGATCTTGCAGAGCAGGAACTTTCCCTCAGAGCTGCCCGGGCTCTCACACTCCCCTTCCTCACACTGTCAAGTCAGGACAACCGAGACTCAGGGAGGGGAGGTCACAGCTCCAGACCCCGGGCCCCAAGTCCTGGTCTAATTACAGCCTCTGTCTTGTCTTCAAAAGAAACTATTGGAACCTCTCCTAATTACGAGCAAAATACATTTTCAGTCAGAAAAGCTGTAAAACTTAGAAAAGCACAAAAGGGAAGGTTAAAATACATATAATTCTGTGACCCAGAAATAGCTGCAGGTCACGTGTTTTTGTGGTTCTTTTTGTATTTCTCTTATGCACCCAGAGACTTTAAAAAAATAATGGGCTTTACTGCACACAATTTGTTATAGCATGCTGCTCATCAAAAGAGAGTCCATGGGCAGCGTCATTGCCATCACCAAGGGACTTGTTAGAAATATAAGACTCTTGGGGCACTTGGGTGGCTCAGTTGGTTAAGCGTCCAACTCTTGTTTTCAGCTCAGGTCATGATCTCATGGTTCTTGAGTTCAAGTCCTGCATCAAGCTCTGCATGGAAAGCACAGAGTCTGCTTAAGATTCATTCTCTCTCTCTCTCTCTTTCTCTCCCTTTCTCTCTCTCTCTCCCTCCCTCCCGCCACTCCCCTACTTGTGTGCTGTCTCTCTTAAAAGAAATAAACTTTATAAAAAGAAAAAAAAAAAGAAATACACGACTCTCAGGCCCCAACCCAGACTTCAGCAGAGTCTGTTCTACAAGCCTTCAGATGACAGGTCTGCGCAGCCGCTTGTGGAAGCACTGCCATCAGCCACTCCCCACCCCTCACCCCCAGGCTGCAGTGCACTGGGGGCACTCTCCTATGTCAATCACTATTCTCCTGTAATGTGACTTTTTGTGACTATGGATAATTCCCTCATATGGCAGTATCCCAACACCATCACCCATCTCGGGTTGATGAGCCTTTCGAAGTGTTCCCAGGGTGCTGCCATTAACAGATGCTTGATGATCTCCTGAAGGCAGGTTCCCCAAAGCACAGTTACTGGATCTGCAAGGGTTTTGAGGGCCACCAGACTGCCAGCCCAGAGAAGATGTAGCTTGACTGTCAGTTGAACTCTCGAATGCTTCTTAGGAGGCAACTGCTCTCGGGGAGAGCTCACACCTGGGTGAGGTACAGGCCTTGATTTGAGTCAGATTTTCCACTTCCTGGTTCTGTGATCGTGGACTGGTTTGTTTTCTCACCTGCAAAAAGGAGATTTACCGTTTAATTCAGAGGGGATTGTGAGCCTTGAATGAGAATATAAACCATCTGGGACCTGGGACCTGCTTTATTCTCTTCCTTCTGAATGAAATGAGCCCAGGGGCCTGACACAAAGCCCTTTGGTTTCCTTGCTTGAAAATTTTTCTGTTGGGATTTCTAAACTGCATTGTAATAGGAATGCATCAGGAGTGTTACTGACCTTTTAGTTTGGTTCTCCCATGTCCCAAGGGGTGTATGGCTTGGGTACTCCAAAGGACAAGGAGAGTGTCAAAGAAAGGAAATTCCTGAGCATTTTTCTTGAAATTGAGCAGAGATTTAAGAGGTACAAACTGTGCCGTGGAGAGCACACTGGGAGGAGGTGCAGAGGCGGGCGTGTGCAAGCAGGCTGGAGTGCATCTTCCTCGCCTGCTCCTCAGTGTACCTCTCTGTCCCTGAGACATCCAGCACCGCGACCCCATGATGGGCTCACATAGCAAGTGGCAGGGTGGGCTCCAGTCTCAGTGTGGCTGATGGATGCCGGCCTCAAGCATGAGTGGGTTGCTGCTGTGGGTGGGTCCCTCTGGGTTTGACCAAGCTCATGCCTCTGGAGGAGTGCTGCTCACTGGGACATCAGAGAATCAGCCTTGAGGCTGTCTCTGACCTTCAGTAGTTCACTCTACCACCTGAGCCCGTGAACTGCCTACAGGAGACACAGGAGACCCCTCCCCCATGTTGTCCCTCTTCTGGGAAAAGACTATTCTGTTAGCAGCCAACTCCTCCTGCCAGCATTGAGGCAGCTGGCCTTCAGCCTCTAAAGTGCACAAAGGCAAGTATATATATAAAAACCTTCAAAGGTCTTAGTGATTGTTTTCCAAGTTCTCTAAAACTCACTACTTTCTTTTATCACTATCAAGAGACAGTGGTCAGGCTTTAATGTTTAAATTATGAACCATCTGACTAGAATTTTATATAGATGTATTTTGGAAAACAGAAAAGCAAGCTAGGACATTCTTAGAACCATCTTCAGAAGTCACCCCCTCCCCCTTGCTGCCCACTTGCTCCTTGGTTTCAGTGATAATACAGAATCACACCTGTCATCTAGAGCCTTCTGCCAGCCCTCCAGGCGTTGCCTGGAAACTGCTGATTGTCCCGGGTTAACAGCCTTTAGACTCTGGACAGAGTTGAGGCAGGTGGCACTGCGAAGCTGGGTTGCTGGGGTCCATTGCTTGTAAATGGCTCAACTGAAGGTATCAGAGAGGACATCACCAGGGAGGGCAACTTTGTGCCTGGGAGAGCCCGGGGAGCCTCATCACACAGGCTGCAATTGGTGATTTCTCTCCAGTGGTGTGGTCTGTGCACCTGCCAGGTGTGGTGTCTAGCAGGGAGTATTGGGAATCCTCTCACCCTACAGGGAGCAGGGTGAGCAGGTGCCCCACTCCCAGAAACATTTGGAAGGTCCCAGGAAAGCATTCACAAAACATATCATGGATCCAGGATAACATGATAAGCCTTTAAGAACAAATAACAAGAAAGCCAGAGCTAAGGAACACATGTTCGGTGGCAGAGATGAGTGTGTCCCCTAAGTGACCCCTCATTCCACAGGTAGTAAGTGCACTTCAAGGAGGGCAGGACTGAATGGATGTGCTGTGTGTCCCTGGTGCTGGAAGGAGAGGGAAGCGTAGGACTTGGCTGTGTTAGGCTCAGAATTTGTTTGGGATTTTTTCAGCATCAGATCTTATTTCTCCCCGGGATCAGCCCTTAACCTAGATAGGAAATGCAACCTTATCCCGTCATTGCCCTTTGCCTGCTTCTGTGGCGAACCCAGTAAAACAAAGCCCAGGTTTGTCATTTTTCATCCTCAGCAATTTGGCAGCGACTCCATTCAGAGGGAGGCGGGTAACAGCTCCAGACCAACTGCCTGCCGTGTCAGGTCATCTCCACACGTGGCCTTCCAGAGTTGGGGTGAATGAAGCAAGTGTATGTGTTTCTTAGCTTTTACTGCTCTGTGCTTCACACCTCCCTCCTGAGTGGCTGTGGTCCGCAGAGGCCCCACTTTCTCATGCCTGAGGAGGTGGGGGTGCTGCCAGGCCCAGTGATGCTGCTTGGGGAGACAGAGAAGAAGGCTCTGGATCAGCACCCAGTGGTGTCCACTGTGGAATGTGGGGGATGGGACAGGGAAGGCCCTCTCTTCTGGCCCTCTCTGCTGCTGGTTTCCAGCAGGATGAAAGTGCAGGAGGCTTACTCTACATCCAGAGGGTGGCTTCCTTTTAGCAGCGCCTCAGGCCTGAGCCCCCAGGTGGGCTTCTGAGCGCAGAGAGATGGGGGGAGGGGAGTGCCACAGGGACCACCCCTGGGGCCAAAGAATAGACTCTCAGAGTCTATTATCACGTGTTCTAGTAAGTTTATGACCTCCTTCCTTACAGATGTTAATTTATCTCCTGGGATTGTGGCCCCACCCCTGCCCCTGCCCTGAGCCTCACTCTCTTCTTTTGTTCCAAAGGGACAGCAACCCAGCAATTTAGGATTCCTTGTGAACCCAGGCCTTTGTGCTGTGTAAAGCCCTGCGCATGGACGTCCTCATCATTACTGTGTCATAAAAATCTTTTTACTGATAATTACTCAACCTCAGTGTCTGAGTCTGCCTATTTTGCGTGGGCCAGAATGAGGGGTGGTGTTATGTCTCCTTATTAATAGTCCTTGGAGCATGACTTCCTACCAAAAGAAAAAAAAAGAAAAAAATCTCAGCTCTGCATCTGCCGTGCTGCAGAAGTGCCAATCACATATGTAACATCCCAGATAAATTAAGCTGTAAGAACTTGCTTCGTGTCATTATTCTTGGTATATGTGCATTTAAAAAGAGAGCTTATTATCTCAGTAAACTGATGAAGTTAAACATGAACCAGCCTGGGATCCAGTGCCCCGTTTGTCAGGTGTGTGTGCAGTAGTCTGCACAAGGTGCACCTCTCCAAGACTGAAGGTTTTAAGTTACATAAGTTACATCCTGGCAAGGTATCCCCAGCACTAGAGTGAATTTGTATTATATTTTTCCAAGAATTATGCAAATACAATTTCTAAATTAAGGCTGCAAAGTTCGAAGCTCTTATGCTTACCTATTTTTGAAATAATGGCTTTGTAAAAGTCCCTAATAGAATTTTTTTTACTCTAATAACCTGAGAATTCTAAACTAATGTTCTTCAAATCTCCTGTGAAAGCATTCACTCCTGGATGTGTGAAAATAGGTTCCTCCTGTGAGAGCTGTCATGCATCACAGTCTGAGGCATGAGATTTATTGAGTATTTGTGTAGGCTCAGGCTTCATGTGTGAACACAGGTGCATGTGCACGTATCTACATATATACACCGCACTGTATGCATTCCCAGCTAAGTAGCTTATCAGCTTGCCCATTTACAAGAATTCAGAATACCGTGAAATCAATTGTTATATAAGTTTCAGAAAATGGTGTAGTTTATCTTACGTAAGGTACTTGTTTATATGCTTATAAACTGTGCTATTTTTCGTGTTGATGATGGAGTTTGTTTGGATGAAGCTATGTTGTTTATTTGTAAAGAAACAGCCCAGTGAATTGTGGCTCACTGCCTCATTCTTTCCAGATGCCCTTGCTGTTCCTGCCCAGCCTATAGCCAAAGGGAAGCTTGAGGATGGGAACAAGGCATCTGGAGCAGGGATGTCCTCTGCATCCATATTCCTTTACTCCCGAAGACCGTTGAACTTCTGCTCTGCATGGTTGTCCCTAAGAAATGTCTAAAGGAAGACAGTGGACAAGCAGAACCCAGGCTGGAGAAATGTTGCATAGTTTAGCTAAGTGGAGTGCTAGATGGCCTTGGGATCTGAATGGGTAGTTGATGCTGTCTCATTTTTATCAGAGATTAGACAGATTCATTTTTCTAGTGAGTATTATAAGTGCCTCTGGTTCATTTGTTCATTCATTCATTCAGCAGTGTTTATTGAGTACCTATTGTATGGCAGTACCATCCCGGTACATATTCCTTATCCTCAAGGAGTTAGTCTTCAAGTTTTACACACTTCACAAGACAGGGGATGATTTGCCTCTCTAGGTCAAGCCTAATTTTAGTTTTTCATGAGATAAGCGAGTCCAGGATACTGGGAACTTCAAAACTGACCACCCAGTATGCTCTTTTACTCTCTCCTCTTGCTCCATTCAGAGCAGTATGACTCAGTATCCGAGTTCTCTGGTTTTAGCCCTTTGCTTGTAAGACTTCTTGGCTTTCTTTTCCCCCCAAATGTCAAATTAGATCTATCCCTTTCTCCTCCCTGTCCTTTCTGACAGTAGACAGAGAAGGTTTTGTGCACTCATATCTAGGTGTCTGCTTTTTTTTTTAAAGGGTAGGAGGTCCTCTAAGCACTTCAAGAGAAATGGCTGGCTGTGGTGAGTCCAGCGTTGACACCCCTGTCACTTTGGGGTGGATGCAGTGGTCAAGTCCTTTGCTCTGGAGGATAATAATATCTATCATGAATCACTAAGCTGCCACAATTTTTGAAGAGTGATTTCTCACAGGAACTTTGCGAGCATTACACATCTCATTTGCCTCAGTAACGTGAAACTTATTTTTCTAAAAAAGGTACAGGCAGATCCTGGTGTGACTCACTAGAGAACAATAGTTAAGTCACAGTTTATTTTCATCTTTTTCCCCGAGAAAAGGAAAAATTGATTAAACGTATAGGAATGTAAGCAGGCTTAAATCTATAAAGCAGAACTGGATCAAAGAGTCATGCAAACACAGTTAAGATTAAAATTGGCAAGTTCTATGAACAAAAGGTGCGTTGCGGAGGTCCTAGGTCATCCTGAAGGGGCACATCAGTCTTCTTGGGGAAGCAGAATTGAGGTTGACATCGCAAGGATAAGTAGGAGTTAATAAGAAAAAGGTAGGGTGTGAGGGCAGGGAAGAGCATGTTTGAAGCAGAGGGAACATCTGCAAAGGCCCTGGGCCAGAAGGAAATGGAATGTTTTAGGGAGGGAGAGCAGGCCAGGGCACACATTTGTGCTACTTGTACTCAGGGCCTGTGGCTGAAATCCAGACTGCCTCCCCCTCTTGTCCACATTGAGATTTACCCACATGAGTATTGCTCTCCATCCCTCCAATCCTACCCACACCTCCAGCTTTCATCTAAGATCATACCCGTCTTCTTTAATATTTTAGTGTGGAATTGCTGGAGACAAATTTTATCATGTCTTCTTTTCCAAAAACCTCTTTGTTTCACCTTTTTTTTTTCTAGTAACACTTTTTTTATCCAGGAGTTTTGATGACATGTAATTTATATACCATAAACTTCACCTGTTTAAAGTACACCATCGACATATATTTCTAGTAGTGCAACTATGAGCATAATCTAATTTCAGAACATACTCATCTCACCCAAAAGAAACCTTGTGCCCATTAGCAGTCACTTCCTACTCCACCTCTCCACACCCCCCCCCCCCCCCCCCGGCCCCCCCCTCCACAGCCCTAGTCAATCACTAATCTATTTTCTGTCTCTAGGGCTTTGTTTGTTCTGGATGTTCCATAGTGTTTGTGTCTGGCTATTTTAACTGAGCAGAGTGTGTTCACGGCTGATCCATACTGTAGCATGTATCAGTACTTTGTTCCTTTTTGTGGCCAAATAATATTCCATTATGTGAATATGCCACATTTTGTATCTGTTGATCAATTGGTGAATATTTGGGTTATTTCTATGTTTTGTTTTTATAAATAATGCTGTGAACATTGGTGTACAAGTTTTAATGTACACTTTTTTCATTTTTTTATTGTTATAAAATATACATAACAGCAAAGTTCATCATCTTAACCATTTTTAAGTGTACAGTTCAATGGGACTAAGTACATTCATATTGTTGTACAACCATCACCACCATCTATCTCCAGAATGCTTTTCATCTTTTTTTCAAGTTTGTTTATTTTGAGAGACAGAGAAAGAGAGAGAGAGAGCACACTTGCACAAGCAAGTAGGGGAGGAGCAGGAAGAGAGGGAGAGAGAGAATACCAAGCAGGTTCCTCACTGTCAATGCATAGCCTGATGCGGGGCTCTAACCCATGAACCGTCAGATCATGACCGGAGCTAAAGTCAAGAGTTGGACACTTAACCATCTGAGCCACCCAGGCGCCCCAAGAATGCTTTTCATCTTGTAAAACACAAAGTATATAGCCATTAAACAATCACTCCCCATTACATCTTCCCTCAGACCCTAGAAACCACCATTCTACTTTGTCTCACTATAATTTTGACTCTTCTAAGTAGTGGGATCATACAGCATTTGTCTTTTTGTGACTGGCTTGTTTCACTTGCATA